>NC_068435.1:10067251-10232251 GCF_023373465.1 Oncorhynchus keta
CGTCTGTAGCCATGAAATGTTTTGAAAGTGGAGCAGTTTGAGAGCTTCAAGTTCCTTGGTGTCCACATCACCAACAAACTAACATGGTTCAAGCACATCAAGACAGTCGTGAAGAGGGCAAAACAAAACCTATTCACCCTCAGGAGACTGAAAAGATTTGGCATGGGTCCTCAGATCCTCAAAATGTTTTCCAGCTGCCTGGTATGGTAACTGCTTGGCCTCCGATCGCATTGCACTACAGAGGGTAGTGCGTACATCACCGGGGCCAAGCTTCCTACCATCCAGGACCTCTCTACCAGGCGGTGTCAGAGGAAGGCCCTAAAAATTGTCAAAGACTCCAGTCACCCTCGTCATAGACTGTTCTCTCTGCTACTGCACGGCAAGCGGTACCAGAGCGCCAAATCTAGGTCCAAGATGCTTCTATGCACCCCCAAGCACTAAGACTCCTGATCATCTAATCAAATGGCTACCCAGACTATTTGCATTGCCCCCCCCCACACACACCTTTTACACTACTGCTACTCTCTGTTATTATCTATGCATAGTCACTTTAATCCTGTAACTCTTTACCTGTACATTGTATATAGATATTGACCTGTACAATTAGCCTCCACATTGACTCTGTACCGGTACCTCCTGTATATAGCCTCCACATTGACTCTGTACCGGTACCTCCTGTATATAGCCTCTGACTCTGTACCGGTCCTGTATATAGCCTCCTCCTGTATATAGCCTCCACATTGACTCTGTACTCCTCCTGTATATAGCCTCCACATTGACTCTGTACCTCCTCCTGTATATAGCCTCCACATTGACTCTGTACCGGTACCCCCTGTATATATCTCCACATTGACTCTGTACCAGTACCCCCTGCCTCCACATTGACTCTGTACCGGTGCCTCCTGTATATAGCCTCCACATTGACTCTGTACCGGTACCTCCTGTATATAGCCTCCACATTGACTCTGTACCTCCTGTATATAGTGACTCTCCTGTATATAGCCTCCACATTGACTCTGTATTCCTGTTATTTACTGACTGCTCTTTACTTGTTTACCTCCTGTTACTTTGACTCTGTATCTCTTACTTTTTGTAAGTATATAGTATTTTGTACTTAAAACTCTCATTGTTGGTTTGTTATTTACTGGGTTTGTTACTTGTAAAAAACTCCATTGTAAGCATTTCACTGTAACACCTGTTGTATTCGGCACATAACAAATACAATTGTATTTTATTTTAATTGTCATTTTCCTAAGTCCCTCTTTGTGGCACCTGACCACACGACTGAACAGTAGTCCAGGTGCGACAATGTTGATGGTGTTGTTAAGATGGCAGAGCAATGCTTTATTATAGACAAACTTCTCATCTTAGCTACTGTTGTGTCAACATGACAGTTTACTCCAAGCAGCTTAGTCTCCTCAACTTGCTCAATTTCCACATTATTATTATTATTATTTCTACATTATCCATTACAATATTAGAGGTTCAGGGTTTAGTGAATAATTTGTCCCAAATTACAATGCTTTTTGTTTATGAAATATTTAGGACTAACTTATTTCTTGCCACTCATTCTGAAACTAACTGCAACTCTTTGTTAAGTGTTGCAGTCATTTCAGTCGCTGTAGTAGCTGACGTGTATAGTTTTGAGTCATCCACATACATAGAGACTTCACTTAAAGCTAGTGGCATGTCGTTAGTAAAGATTTTAAAAAGTAAGGGGCAAAACAGCTACCTTGGAGATGCTTCCATTAAAGAACACCCTCTGTGTTCTGTTAGACAGGTAACTATTTATCTACAATATAGCAGGGGGTGTAAAGCCATAACACATACATTATAGCAGGGGGTGTAAAGCCATAACACATACATTATAGCAGGGGGTGTAAAGCCATAACACATATATTTTTTTCCAGCAGTAGACTATGATCAATAATGTCAAAAGTCTAAAAAAACAGCCCCCACAATATTTTTATCACACATTTCTCTCAGCCAATAACCAATCATTTGTAGAAGTGCTGTGCTTGTTGAATAATCCTTCCTTATAAGCGTGTCGAAAGTCTGTTGTCAATTTTTGTACTGTAAAATAGCATTGTATCTGGTCAAACACAATTTTTTCCAAAAGTTTACTAAGGGTTGGTTACAGGCTGATTGGTTGGCTATTTGAGCCAGTTAAGGGGCCTTTACTATTCTTGGGTAGCGGAATGACTTTAGCTTCCCTCCAGGCCTGAGGGCACACAATTTCTAGTTGGCTTAAATTGAAGATGTGGCAAATAGGAGTGGCAATATCCTCCGATATTATCCTCAGTAATTTTCCATCCAAGTTGTCAGACGCTGGTGGCTTGTCATTGTTGACAGACAACAATACTTTTTTCACCTCTTCCACACTGACTTTACATAATACAAAATTACAATGCTTGTCTTTTATCATTTGGAAAGTTATACTTGGATATGTAGTGTTTGCGTTTGTTGCATGTTATGCCTAAATTTACTAATCTTGCCAATGAAAAATCATTAAAGTAGTTGGCAATATTTGTTGAACCTTTATTTAACTAGGCAAGTCAGTTAAGAGCAAATTCTTATTTGCAACAGCCAATTTTTTTTAAATTTAATTTTGCCTTTATATAACTAGGCAAGTCAGTTAAGAACACATTCTTATTTTCAATGACAGCCTGGGAACAGTGGGTTAACTGCCTGTTCAGGGGCAGAACGACAGATTTGTACCTTGTCAGCTCGGGGGTTTGAACTCGCAACCTTCTGGTTACTAGTCCAACGCTCTAACCACTAGGCTACGCTGCCACCCCATTTTGTGTAGATCATTGACAAAATAATTACAATTAAATCAATTTTAATCCCACTTTGTAAGAATAAAATGTGAATAATCCAAGGTGGGTGAATACTGTATGATCTACATCAGTATGTAAATTACATAATTAGCTAAATTAAATAACATTGCCTACTTTGGGGGCTATTAAAATTAAGTAGGCATCAATCCCATCTCTGTACACAGGGATTTGACAATTGTTTTTTACAAAAAAAAAAACAATTTATGATTAAGATAAAATTGTTTGAGAGAAACTTGTTTTTGGCCAATTCTTGTGCTGACCTATTATTTTCTGTGAGAAAGATTTTGAGACTAAAAGTTTTCTTACTTCATCAACAGTCAGAAACTGAGTCAACGTGTTCATTGACCGACTTTGCTACTCCCAAAGCCGTAAAACTAAGATTGGTTTGAGGAATGAATAGAAAAAAATGAACAATAAATGAACAATTCAGACAGTGAGGGTGCATTTATTTGAATTTGGAGCGGCTCCTTACCCACAGAGAGGAGGCTGTGATTTGAATGGTGTATGAGGTAGTTGGGTTGGCTGAGTATCAAATAGGAGAGTTATCTCTGATAATATTGGCAGATAAGGTTTATGGCAGCGCTTCATAGTTCTATCTGATACGGTGGTACTAAGGGACAAAGGAAAATTCCAGAATTAGATGACTGACTAATCAGTTCTGAGATCATGTCATGATGCATTCTGGTTGCACTTTGTTGCATTTTGGAGATTTGAAACCACATTTTTATAAAGCCTCACACACAGTTTTTAGTAATTAGTGCATTGATTTCACCGAGAACAAATAAAAGTGAAATGTAAGGTTTTCAATTTAATTGGGATTAAAATTCCAGATAATTCCAGATAGTTGACAACAATAATTTAGAAAAAACTCAATAATGAACACTGCTACTGCAAAATGTTTTCAAAAGAAAATTTGCCACCACAAATTTGTCAAATTGGTCTTCCAACACCAAGTCTACATGACAAGGCAAACAAACAAAGAGAGCTTTGTGTGTTGTTTGTCGTGGAACAAGATTATTCACATCATGTGGTTTTGCGCTGCACACATTTGAAAAGACAATGAAAATGCATCAAGAAACAAACATTGGCACACGTTCATCAAAAGTTTCACCAGGTAAAAACCAAACAAACACAACATGCTGTTTAAGGGGAGAAATCGGTCACCTTAAATCCCCCTACCATTGACAGTGTGACCAGACTGGCAGAGAGTCGGAGGGTGGACTGCCAGGGGTTAAGGGGTTGGATCAGCGGGTTCATAAATAATGTGGGACAGAGATAAATAGAGTATGACAGGCAATCAGTTACACATGTCATCCAAGGACACTAGCCACAAGACTACTGGACCGTGACACACTGCTGCGCTGAGTGAGGTTCGTTGTCTGAGGGGACGCCACTGAACACTCGTCTCTCCGAGGGGGACAAACATAGACCAGGTAAGAGACCTTTGACCTTTGAAGCAGGTTTACAGATATTGGTGCAGATGATGTGATGATGAGGTCGTCAGCTATTTGTGGGAAACAGTACTTTATCAGCGACAACATTAATCCTTTCACAGATCAAAATGGCAATATCTGGCCATGGGGAAAACTACACCGGACCAAAATATAAATGCAAAGTGTTGGTTCCATGTGTCATTGGCTGAAATAAAAGATCCCAGAGATGTTCCATATGCACAAAAAGCTTATTTCTCTCAAATTTTGTGCACACATTTTTTACTTCCATTTTAGTGAGCCTTTCTCCTTAGCCAAGATAAGCCATCCAACTGACAGGTGTGGTATATCAAGAAGCTGATTGAATAGCATGATTATTACACAGGTGTACCTTGTGCTGGGGGGAGGGGGCAACAAAATGGCACTAAAATGTGCAGTTTTGTCACATAACACAATACTATAATCTCAGGTTCTAGAATTTAATTAACCTCCAATGTCATTTTAGAGTATTTGGCAGTACATCCAACCGGCATCACAACCACAGACCACATGTAACCACGCCAGCCCTGGACCTCCACATCCGGCTTCTTCACCTGCGAGATCGTCTGAGACCAGCCACCCGGACAGCTGATGATACTGTGGGTTTGCACAACCAAAGAATTTCTGGACAAACTGTCAGAAAACCGTAATGATCATGCTTTTTAATCAGCTGTGAGGTGGATGGACTCTCAAATATGTGCACAAAAAATTATGCATATGAAACATTTCTTGGATCTTTTATTTCAGCTCATGAAACATGGGACCAACACTTTTTGCGTTTATATTTCTGTTCAGTGTATTTACGAATCCTTGTCTTTGGGATGGGGGTGCTGCCTTGTCCCAATGTGATCACAGTGTGTGTATGTTTAATGTTCCATTGGTGTCAAAGATTATAGGTTGAGCGGTTATATTGAAAGAGCCATGAAGCTGCTGGGGAGCCTGCTTCTGGGCCTGTTGCTGGCCGGGGACTTGAGCCTGGCTCAGGAGAAAGATGGAGTAGAGGAACCAGCCGAGGAGGCGGCTGCAGAAGATGACGAGGCTGCAGCGGAGTTGGTGGCAGAGCCCGAGAGTCCTGGGACAGAAGTTGGACCACCTAACAACCGGCAACCTTGTACCATGTGGATGGGAGGAGTGCCAGGCACTTCAGGGCACAGTGGGAAACAAGGGAGAGACGGGAGAGATGGGCATGATAGCCCACGAGGAGAGAAAGGAGATACAGGAAATGACTTACTTGTCATTTTTATCCATGAGGCACAGTCAATTAACATCAATGCAGACATCTGTGAGGTTCTGTGTTATGCACTATATCCCGTTACCATAGCATATGTGATTGAATATTATCTGCTGTTGTCTTGTGTGGGTATATGTGTTATGCAACATAGCTGACTTGAGACATTAACAGTTTCAGGGCCATGGGCCTTTCTCGTGATGGAAAAATACAGAATAACATAAAGACAGGAACTGTGCAATTAGTTGCGAGGGACACATACAGAACATAGTGTAGGGAACAAACGGTCTTTTGTTAAATAACAGGAGTCAGGTGTGTGATAACTGTATCAAGTGTAGGAGCGCATAGATATTCTTCACAACTACAACGACTGACCGCTGAAGCACCTAGGGGGCTGGGACCAGCTTGGGCGCCAACAATCAACGATAGGCTGGGTGAGTTTAAACCACGCTCAGTCTCTACTCTGTGACAGGCCGGCTCGGAAGCAGGAACTACTTCTGTCAAGAGTATATTATAATAACTTTGTCAGGAACATGTCAGTTCTCTTTTCTACCCTGTGTGGTGTTACAGCGAACCCGTATATACGAAAATTGCATTTACCACTTATTGCTTAGCTAATAAAAAATACACAGTATACAATCGGTGACTCAATGTCATATTTATCCTGATACCAGATTCGATTGACGCAACCCTTAACACATCTAAATCCTCCCTGACTCTGGTCTTTGTGTGTATAGGTGAAGCATGGCGACAACGGCCCTCTGGGTCCTTGTGGTTTCCCGAGCAACCCTGGTCTGAAGGGGGCGTAGGGCGAGAGTGTCCTGTCGTATCACTCTTCCTTCAGCGTGGGCCTGACAGATCCTGTCCCTGCCTCCAACGTGCCCATCCACTTCAACAAATTATTTCACAACGAGCAGCTCGTGAGCAGGAAGGTCCACTACTCCCGCCGTGGGGTCTTCTTCTTCACATACCACATCGCCGTCTCCACCAAAGATCCTCGGGTGAGCCTGTTCAAGAACGACAAGCCCATCATGTTCACCTATAACCAGTACTACAAGGGCAATGTTGATCATGCCTCTGGGGCTATCACACTGAGGCTGGAGTCTGGGGGCGAGGTGTGGCTGCAGATCTACAGAAGAGTTTGGAGGGGGGTGTATGCAGACAACACCAACGACTCCACCTTCTCCGGGTTTCGTTTGCATCCCGACATGGGAGCGTCGAAGGCCAGGAGGAGACTTCGCTCTGTTGAACTTGGTAGATACTGAGGTTATGTGGGTCTTGAAGAGGTTGTATCATCTTTTTCCTGACTGCTCCATAGGCCTCCGTTGCCCAATGACTGGTCTGAGGGGGGAGGGGTAACAAGTTGTTTCTTACATTATTACATTTTCAAAAAGATGCACTGAATATTTTTAACTTCTCAAATGTGGGTTTTAAAATGTTGGTTCTATATCTATTGGATTCTAGCATTTAAGAGACATTAATGCAATACTATATTTAATATACAATTGAATAACAAAGTTGTGCACAGAAACAGCTTAGGACCTAGATGGCTTTATGACTGTGTCACATCATATGGGGGCAGTGTCTGTGAAAAAAAAAATGTGTTACAGTAAAAATGAAGTCAGCTATGCTTTCTTTGTCAGATAGCCATTTTGCATCGTAGTGGTTTGTAAACAAGATTAGCAACGGAGTTTTACTTTGCTGATAAAATAGGGACATGGCAGGTTTGAGCAAGTATCCCCAACACTTTGGGAGTGTGGCAGGCCAGTCAGCCTTCAGACATTTGGTGGATCCCATTTAGCCAACCAGTCGGTCACGGTTTGTCAGTAGTATATCCTATTTCTGGTTTGATGACCATGGCCATACAACTGTGCTAAGGGGAATTACATCCCTCCCTTCTCCCCTTACGCCTGGCTGAAAAGTATCATGAGAATATTTATTTGGAAATCAACTCTTCGGAGAAAAGAGACAGAATCTAAAAGTTGTAATGTACTATATCAACATTCAGTTATCTTTCTCATAATATATAGTTAATTGGCAGATGCAATCCCAAAACTGACATCTTCATTCTAATAAAACCCTGCTCGGACGTTTAGCTGTGCCTGTCTCTGTCAACACTGATGCTGAAATAGAAACTGGAGATCGGTGTAAACTACTGTACTGTGTGCAGTGGCTTCTAGCAGTGACCTGGGTACTCTACCTCCAGGTCTAGAGCCAATGGGTGACCATGTACATTGCATCACTTGCTCGTGGACCAATTAGAACTAAGCTATGTTTGTCCTGGAGAATCTATCTTGCTAAGACTAAATAGTAATGAAACAACATCATGATGCTCTTGGCCACTTAAACGGTCAGACTAGTCAGGCACACAGTAGGAATAGATGTGTGCTAAGAAATAACTGCCTTATGGAGATGTGTGGAGACAACTGCCTTGTTCAGGGACGTGATATCAAATACTGATATACAGTTGAAGTCAGAAGTTTACATACACCTCAGCCAAATACATTTAAACTCAGTTTTGCACTATTCCTGACATTTAATCCTAGTTTTAGGTCTGTTTTTAGGTTAGTTGGGATCAACACTTTATTTTAAGAATATAAAATGTCAGAATAATATTAGAGAAAATTATTTATTTCAGCTTTTATTTCTTTCATCACATTCCCAGTGGGTCAGAAGTTACATACGCTCAATTAGTATTTGGTAGCATTGACTTTAAATTGTTTAACTTAGGTCAAACGTTTCGGGTAGCCTTCCACAAGCTTCCCACAATAAATTGGGTGAATTTGTGCCCATTCCTCCTGACAGAGCTGGTGTAACTGAGTCAGGTGTGTAGGCCTCCTTGCTCGCACACGCTTTTTCAGTTCTGCCCACAAATTTTCTATAGGATGGAGGTCAGGGCTTTGTGATGGCCACTCCAATACCTTGACTTTGTGGTCCTTAAGCCATTTTGTCAAAACTTTGGAAGTATGCTTGTGGTCATTGTCCATTTGGAAGACCCATTTGTGACCAAGCTTTAACTTCCTGACTGATGTCTTGAGATGTTGCTTCAATATATCCATATAATATTAATTCCACATGATGCCATCTATTTTGTGAAGTGCACCAGTACCTCCTGCAGCAAAGCACCTGCACAACATGATGCTGCCACCACCGTGCTTCACGGTTGGGGTGGTGTTCTTCGGCACGCAAGCCTCCCCCTTTTTCCTCCAAACATAACAATGGTAATTATGGCCAAACAATTCTATTTTTGTTTCATCAGACCAGAGGACGTTTCTCCAAAAAGTACAATCTTTGTCCCCTTGTAGAGTTGCAAACCGTAGTCTGGCTTTTTTATGGCGGTTTTGGAGCAGTGGCTTCTTCCTTGCTGAGTGGCCTTTCAGGTCATGTCGATATAGGACTTGTTTTGCTGTGGATATAGATACTTTTGTAAACGTTTCCTACGGGTTTCTTCACAAAGTACCTTTGCAGTTGTTCTGGGATTGATATGCACTATTTGCACCAATGTACAGTCACCTCTAAGAGACAGAATGCGTCTCCACCCTGAGCGGTATGACGGCCATGGTGTTTATACTTGCGTACTATTGTTTGTACAGATGAATGTGGTACCTTCAGGCATTTGAAATTGCTCCCAAGGATGAACCAGACTTGTGGAGGTCTACAATTTATTTTCTGAGGTATTGGCTGATTTCTTTTGATTTTCCCCATGATGTCAAGCAAAGAGGCACTTAGTTTGAAGGTAGGACTTGAAATACATCCACAGGTACACCTCCAATTGACTCAAATGATGTCAATTAGCCTATCAGAAACTTCTAAAGCCATGACATCATTTTATGGAATTTTACAAGCTGTTTAAAGGCAGTCAACTTAGTGTAAATACACTTCTGACCCACTGGAATTGTGATAGTGAAATAATCTGTCTGTAAACAATTAATGGAAAAATTACTTGTGTCATGCAAAACTATAGTTTTTAACAAGAAATTTGTGGAGTGGTTGAAAAACTATTTTTAATGACCTAAGTGTATGTGAACTTCCGACTTCAAATGTTTTTGACTGGGTTTCCTATGTGTTGGTTTTCTAGTTGACAGACACTTATTGATTGATAAGAAACCAGACCAATGACAGAAGTTACATTTAGGTCATTTAGCAGACGTTCTCATCCAGAGCAATTTACAGGAGCAAATAGGGTTAAGTGCCAAGCTGAAGGGCACATCAACAGATTTCTATTCCAGTCGGCTCAGAGATTCGAACCAGTGACCTTTCCCCGATGCTGTTCTTAACACCTGCCTATCAAGGCCCCACTGGTAAATTCATTCCCATCTCCTGTTTGATGTTCTACGTCGCTACCCACGTTATCGTAATGTTGCTGATGCAATTGTGACGATCAAAAACTGTTGAAATGTGAACATGAGTATTTTATGCCTCACCACGGTTCTCTTAAAATGCCATAACTCCTTACAATAACAAATGGTAGAAAATACAGAATTGCTGGTGAATGTGCAGTATTCACAACCCTGGACTTTTTTTCACATTGTGTTGTGTTACAGAATGAATATAAAATGGATTAAATTTAAATGTTTTATCACTGGCTTACACACAATACCCCATAACGTCAAAGTGGAATTATGTTTAAAAAATATATACAATTAAAATGTATAAAAAATGAAAAGCTTAAATGTCTTGAGTCATTAAGTATTCAACCTTTTTGTTATGGCTTAAATACATCACAACATAATGTGGAGTAAGTCTAGGAGTATGACTACTTTCTGAAGGCACTGTTAATTAAATGCTTATGAAATAATCTCACATTCATTGTCACCATCACATCATTAATAAAGGGGAACTATTCATGCATGTGTCCACTGATTGGATTTATAAGAATATTTGGAAGATAAATACACAAAGCAGAGAACGAGGACAATACAGTACTAGAGGTTAGGAGGACAATACAGTACTAGAGGTTAGGAGGACAATACAGTACTAGAGGTTAGGAGGACAATACAGTACTAGAGGTTAGGAGGACAATACAGTACTAGAGGTTAGGAGGACAATACAGTACTAGAGGTTAGGAGGACAATACAGTACTAGAGGTTAGGAGGACAATACAGTACAAGGTTAGGAGGACAATACAGTAGTAGAGGTTAGGAGGACAATACAGTACTAGAGGTTAGGAGGACAATACAGTACTAGAGGTTAGGAGGACAATACAGTACTAGAGGTTAGGAGGACAATACAGTACTAGAGGTTAGGAGGACAATACAGTACTAGAGGTTAGGAGGACAATACAGTACTAGAGGTTAGGAGGACAATACAGTACGAGGTTAGGAGGACAATACAGTACTAACGATCAATGTAAATAGTGTTTTTTTCTGTAATGGGGAATTATTGATTAATGGGTCAGAGAAATGGGAGGAATTTGTCTATAGTGAGCCTGAAATAGGATACTTGTTATTTGGCCATTGGCCCAGTTTTATTGCAAGGACTTCTAATTGGTCAAACACAGGCTAGGGCTGAGTTATAAAACTAGATCATGTCCCTTTGTTCTGTGGAGAGAATCACTGGGGACAGGGGAGTATGAACATCTACCTCTCTGCATGGATTCACCCTCTTTGAATAAGAATAAACATTTTTTCCTCCCCCTGATTTGCTTTGGGGTCTGTGTTAATGAAGAGTAACAACTGCTAATATATTCATACTGTATTTCCTGAATAAAACCACAAATCTAAATTCTGAGGAACATCACAATGCAAACCACGTGATGAGCTCACAGTTTAATCAGATGGAAATCAGCAGTGAAAGAGCAGGAATCAAGTCTATTCAGTAACTGTGCAAAATGTGGGCCTCCCGAGTGGAGCAGCGGTCTAAGGCACTACATAGTAGTGCTAGAGGTGTCACTATAGACCTGGGTTGGTCCCAGGCTCTGTCGCAGCCGGCCGTGACCGGGAGACCCGTGAAGTGGTGCACAATTGGCCCAGCGTTAGGGAAGAGTTTGGCCGGCCGGGACATCCTTGTCCCATCGCGCTCTAGCGTCTCCTTGTGGTGGGCCGGGCTCATGGATGCTGACTTCGGTTGCCAGTTGTATGGTGTTGCCTCAGACACATTGGTACAGCTGGCTTCCGGGTTACGCAAGCAGCGCGGCTTGGCAGGGTGGTGTTTCGAGGACGCATGGCTCTAGACCTTCACCTCTCCTAAGTTGCAGCAATGGGACAAGACTAACTACCAATTTGATAAATTAAACTAAATAATAAAATACGCAACATTTTCACAGAACAAAAATGTAAACGCAACATGCAACAATTCAATTCATTAAGCCCAAAATCTATGGATTTCACCTCACTGGGAATACAGATATGCTGTGCCATGGAAGAGCTAGGACATTTTCAGCTTCCAGGTATTGTGTACAGATCCTTGCGACATGGGACCCTGCATTATCAAACTCAAACATGAGGTGGTGGATGAATGGCACGTCAAGGGGCCTCAGGTTCTCGCCACGGTATCTCTGTGCATTCAACTTGCCATTGATAAAATGCAATTGTGTTCGTTGTCCGTAGCTAATGCCTGCCCATACCATAACCCCACCACGGGACAGTTGAAACCGGGATTCATCCGTGAAGAGCACTTCTCCAGCATGGCAGTGGCTACAACCCTGTTGAGGACGACGAGCACGCAGGTGAGCGTCACTGAGACAGTTTCTGACAGTCTGTATAAAAATTCTTCGGGTTGTGCAAACCCAGTTTCATCAGCTGTCCGGGTGGCTGGTTTCAGACGATCCTGCAGGTGAAGACAGACGTGGAGGTCCTGGGCTGGCGTGGTTACACCTGGTCTGCGGTTGTGAGGCCAGTTGGACGAACTGCCAAATTCTCTAAAACGACATTCCTTCAGTCAGCATGCCAATTGTACATTCCCTCAATTTCGCAGTCTTGTGTGACAGAACCATACATTTTAGAGTGGCCTTTTATTGTCCCCAGCGTAAGGAGCACCTGTGTAATGATCTTCTTGATATGCCAATCGTATCAGGTGGATTTAATTATCTTGGCAAAGGAGAAATGCTCACTAACAGGGATGTAATATTTGTGCACAACATTTGAATAAAAAATGCTTTTTGTGTTTTTCAGCTCATGAAACATTGGACCAACACTTTACATGTTGCATTTATATTTTTGTTCAGTGTAAATTAAAAGCCTCCAAGGGAATCTAGGAGACAATGAAAGACAAGGTCATTACTATTGCTAGCTCAGTATTGCCATCTTGTGTCCAACGAAGGGATCAATTGAGCGTCATGTCATTTTAAACTAGCACAACTGTGCTTCTTAAGCACTTTGCAGCATTGCCAATATGCTGAATTAATGCAGCAATCACATTTGAATGACAAACATGTTTACACCGTACAGTAATACAAGTGACATTGTGCATTGTCAGTTGGAGGCAAGGCAGTGTTGTTTTTCACTCACTATCTCTGGAACAATGCAACAGCTTCACTGAAAACATCAGTATAAAAAGTGATAACAGTGATAGCCAACAGGCAAAAATGAGAATATCAAAAGATGTGGTAGAATAATGCATTTTATTCTCATATACTTTTAAGAAATAATATACAAAGCTATGGTCGCCCAATCCTCACAAAAACCTCTAATCCCCAACTATCGGATAAGTGAGTTCTCCAGCTCTGAAGACCAAAGTTTTGGCCGGTACAGTATGTCACTGATTGGTCGGAGAAGTTTGAGGATGGAGTAGCTAAGTCTGGATATGAAAGAGTGAGACAGCATTGTTGTGTAAAATAGTTATGTTTAATTACTGAGGCCAAAAAAAAAAAAAAGTTTAACTTCAGTAAGACAAATGTAGCGAACGTTAACTACGGACTCCATTTAACTAGTGCTGTACTGGATTAGCTGGTATAGCCAAGAGAAAGGTGAGTCCCATGAACATAAGATCATCTCCACCCTCTCTTCCATCATCTTCACAAGAACGCAATTAATAATGTGCAACAATAATTTAGGTTTACATAACCACGTGAAACTAAAGACCCCTTTTTCACAATCGAGAGAAACTGCACATAAGGAATTAATTACTCAAGATGAAGACAAAACAGACAAGCTTACAAAACAAAAAAAACATCAAACGTTCAGCAGAAGAGGGGGAAAATTATCAAGTACAGATCAAAGGGGGGGTTCTGATGCAGAGGTCATGGACGACGAGAACGTTGCCCTTTATCGCATGATCCCATTGGGGGTTCGTGATAGGAACTGGGAGGTGACCTAAAGGTTACGCCATGGGACAGTATGTTCTGAGAAGTATCCTGGCCAACGTAAGAGGGGTCACAGGTAACTAAGTCTACAGACTATTCCCATCCAGGGGGGAGGGAGCGTGGACCGACAGACATCTCATGTCAAGCAGCTAAGAATCTTGGTCGGCTCACATTTTAAAAAGTACTCAGTGAACTGGGACTGCTAAATTCAGGATTCCTCACTGAATAGAAGCAACTGTATGAGTCTGGAAGGAATCAAAGTTGGCTTTTAAGAATATGCTGTTAACCTGTGGGCTGTTCGATATCCTATCTGCAATGTGACGCACCACTTCAAGTCTATGCTGAAGAAGTGTTGGCATTTGAGTCTTCCTGGAATCAGTTGGTGATTCATACATCGCAAGTCAATCAGAGTCCCTTCAGTTCCCTCTCAACTTCAGTTAAGCCACAAGTCTGAGGAGAAAAAGATGCATTCCCAACCAAAACTGTCTATCAACCGCAACAAACACAGTCCAACAGTTTCTCAAATCCAAAAGGATGCCAGCCAAGTTTATCAGGTAACAAAAAAGGTATGACCTGTAGGTTTGTCAGAATCCACTGGTTTGGGTGTCCATGAAAAGCTCAACACGGCTTCTGTATTATTTTAGCCTGTGGTTTCATAGAACAATTTACATCTTGGATACCTAGACAAAATCTACACTTTTTCAGGGGCTCGGGCAGTGGTACACTTCATTGCGTAACCCATGACATGACGTCTTCAACATGCCCAGTCTCTTGTCCGTATCCTCAGACGCCCTCTGGTTCATGACGGTACGGACGTGTTCAGACTGGGGCACATGGGGCATAGAGGACCGCGTTGCAGGCTTCACCCGCAGCCTAAAGCGGGTCACCGTCTTTCATCTCCCACACAGGTTCTCAGACCATGTAAGAGTTCTGGTTCTTCAGCTTGTCCAGTTCTTTGCTCTGCTGTCTCAGGAACAGTATTCTGGGAGAAAATGGACAGTTTTAAGACAAACAATTTATCGTGAAGACTCATTCCTAGTGTGTGCGTGTCCTGTTCTCACCTCTGTTCCCGCAGCGTGGCCTGGATTTCACACACTCTGACTAAAGATCGGAGGTTTTTGAGTTCGGTGCAGATCTCAGACATGTAGAGACTGCCCATGTTGTGGGCATCCTCCCGTAACCGTGCTGCCTGAAAGAGAAAGGCAGAACCGGGTGAGGGGTTGCATCAAAACACACATCATCAACCTTAAAGCATTGAGGTCAAATTTCAGAGAAAAACATTTTTAAAAAAGTTTTAATTAGTCATCTTCAGAAGGAAATATTTATCAGAAATGTATTTTAGTACTGGTTAGTCAGAGTACCAAGAAGGCTCCTGCCTAGAGTCCTAGGCCTACCTAATGGTTCTATAACTGGCTATAAAATGTGTACAAAAGTTGAAGTGGGCATGTCTTGTCTGTGTGCCCCGAGGCTTTTACTCTCCCACTTTCTGACCAGCCAGCGGCAGCGTTGTTTGGTGGTTCAGCTCTTTATAGTCCAGGCGAGGGCTAAATATTGACTAGAACTAAAAAAGGATTAGGGTCTCTCATCTGTCCACCAGGTCTCCATTAGCAGCAGCAAACAGAATCCAACCACCACATGGCATCCCAAACCAAACCCAACCACCACATGGCATCCCAAACCAAACCCAACCACCACATGGCATCCGAAAACCAAATCGAATCCAACCACCACATGGCATCCCAAACCAAACCAGAATCCAACCACCACATGGCATCCCAAACCAAACCAGAATCCAACCACCACATGGCATCCCAAACCAAACCAGAATCCAACCACCACATGGCATGCCAAACCAAACCGAATCCAACCACCACATGGCATGCCAAACCAAACCGAATCCAACCACCACATGGCATGCCAAACCAAACCGAATCCAACCACCACATGGCATGCCAAACCAAACCGAATCCAACCACCACATGGCATGCCAAACCAAACCGAATCCAACCACCACATGGCATCCCAAACCAAACCGAATCCAACCACCACATGGCATCCCAAACCAAACCGAATCCAACCACCACATGGCATCCCAAACCAAACCAAAATCCAACCACCACATGGCATCCCAAACCAAACCAGAATCCAACCACCACATGGCATCCCAAACCAAACCAGAATCCAACCACCACATGGCATCCCAAACCAAACCAGAATCCAACCACCACATGGCATCCCAAACCAAACCAGAATCCAACCACCACATGGCATCCCAAACCAAACCCAACCACCACATGGCATCCCAAACCAAACCCAACCACCACATGGCATCCCAAACCAAACCCAACCACCACATGGCATCCGAAACCAAATCGAATCCAACCACCACATGGCATCCCAAACCAAACCAGAATCCAACCACCACATGGCATCCCAAACCAAACCAGAATCCAACCACCACATGGCATCCCAAACCAAACCAGAATCCAACCACCACATGGCATCCCAAACCAGAATCCAACCACCACATGGCATCCCAAACCAAACCAGAATCCAACCACCACATGGCATCCCAAACCAAACAGAATCCAACCACCACATGGCATCCCAAACCAGAATCCAACCACCACATGGCATCCCAAACCAGAATCCAACCACCACATGGCATCCCAAACCAGAATCCAACCACCACATGGCATCCCAAACCAAACAGAATCCAACCACCACATGGCATCCCAAACCAAACAGAATCCAACCACCACATGGCATCCCAAACCAGAATCCAACCACCACATGGCATCCCAAACCAGAATCCAACCACCACATGGCATCCCAAACCAGAATCCAACCACCACATGGCATCCCAAACCAGAATCCAACCACCACATGGCATCCCAAACCAGAATCCAACCACCACATGGCATCCCAAACCAAACCAGAATCCAACCACCATATAGCATCCCAAACCAAAAAGTGAGCTTAGCCACGCCCTCTCTTTTATCAACTTCAAACAGGAAGTGGCCTGGGTGGCCTTGGATGTGTAGCTACTGCCATCTAAGGGTACAACATTTGATTGTATGATAGTGCAGTCTACACTAAATGTAAAAAACTGCAGTTTCGTAATAATATGCACACAATTGGATTACATGCATATATCCTACTACCATCAAGGCATGACTAGTCCAAGTCGTAATTCAACAGTAGCAGCTTCTGTGTATCACGGTTATATCAAAACAGTGTGGTACTATTTTGATAATGACTGTATTTAACCCATTAGTCACAGTTGACAGACATCCAGACAGAAAAACGACTAACTCGACGTTCACCCCATTATACACCCAAATACCTTATTCTACCATCTACTAGAAACTGTTGAGTTGAACGCACAAATTACTTTGTAAACAACTAACTCAACATTGAATGAGCAAAACCAATTGTCCCCACTACACAGTGGAGGTCCTACCTGCTTCTCGATGTGCTCTGCGGGCCAGTTCTGGATGTGCCTGACGAGGTTCTCGTCAAAGTGAGAGGCCAGCGAGGGAGTGAAGGAGCTGGGAGCGCTGGTGAGGCCTGAGGCAGCGTTGGGAACAGAGTGGCCACCGGTGGAGTTGCTGTTAGGTCCTGGTGGCGGACTCCCCTGACTGCTGGACGAGAGACAGCAGAGGAAGTATAGGGACCGGGGGGCAGACAGAAACTACCTCTATTCTAACACCTAGACACTTGTGTTGATTGGATAAGATGCTACTATCATAGGGCTTCTATATACACACACAACCCTTCGAGACATAGACAAGTACATCTCAACTAGGTCAGGGACACAGAGGTAGGTGACATTAGGAATAAGGACATTTGTCCACACTCATCCAGTGATACTATTCTTCTGACAAGGGTACAAAACGGGATTGCTGTACTTCCATTTTATAAGGCTGTGTATATGGTATAATATATGCCATTTAGCAGACGCTTTTATCCAAAGCGACTTACAGTCGTGTGCATACATTCTACATATGGGTGGTCCCGGGAATCGAACCCACTACCCTGGCGTTACAAGTGCCATGCTCTACCAATTGAGCTACAGAAGGACCCGATATGGTGGAGGCATACAAGTAATGCTCCGTGTCTACTAAGAACCATTCAACAAATATCATTTTATTGGTCACCTACACGTGTTTGGCAGATGTTATTGCGAGTGTAGCGAAATGCTTGTGTTTCTAGCTCCGACACTGCAGTAATATCTAACAATTTCACAACAATACACACAAATCTAAGTAAAGGAATTAAAAATATATATATATATATGGATGAACAATGTCAGAGCGGCATAGACTAAGATACAGTAGAATAGAATACAGTACATATGAGATGAGTAATGCAGAATACGTAAATATTATTCAAGTTGCAAGTGATTTCAAGTCTATGTACATAGGGCAGCATCCTCTAATGTGTTAGTTATGTACCTCCGCTGTAGGAGAGTTCGGGGGTCCTCTGGACGTTTCTCTGCTGAAGCCTGCTGAGAAACTGGTCCTGGTTTCACTGGGGTAACCTGCAGAGGGACAAAATAAGAAAGAAAATTAAAAGCAAGCAAGAGGGAAGGAGAAGAGAGCAGAGGACAGAGATAAAATAATGTTGAGGTGGGGGGGAGAAAGACAAACACAGATCACAGGGTTAAAATGACAAAACCATACACCTCGATCATAACAATATCATTGGACAAGCTTAGAGTTTCCGTGGAGGTGCTGACCTTTGGTTGGGAGGTGGCGGGTGGCATACTGAGCAGGGGTTTCTGGGTAAGGAGGTTGGTCTGGGGCGTGCCATTCCTGGGCGACACGTATGAGCGGGGCGAGGAGGCGTCCGACGTTAGTGATATGGGCGACTGACTTGCCTGCAGGGCCGCTATTGGTTCGTGTCCAGGAGGCGAATAAGACAAAGGTACTATTTTTAATAAGAACAGCCTTAACCTCACATACACAAAGGGTATAACTACATTATAAATATGCCTATAAAGACATGAGTCATTCTAAAGGTTGATTTTTTCTTATGCATCCAAAACTTTAATGAAAAGCAGTGGATATCGTTGCTTAGAGGACGACCCTGGTTAAATACATCCATAGCCAAATTTGATAGATTATTCAACAACAAAAACTAGCATACGTTGCCCTGAACTGAACGACGCCCATACATCTTCTTGAAAGACTTTGGTCAAATCTTCAGTTAAAGCTTTCAACAATAACAGCTACCCTGAAAATATCCAATATGAGGATCCTCCCAACAATAACAGCTACCCTGAAAATATCCAATAGGAGGATCCTTCTTTGTGGGCTATACTCAGCCTTGTCTAAGGATGGTAAGTTGGTGGTTGAAGATATCCTTCTAGTGGTGTGGGGGCTGTGCTTTGGCAAAGTGGGTGGGGTTATATCCTTCCTGTTTGGCCCTATCCGGGGGTGTCCTCGGATGGGGCCACAATGTCTCCTGACCCCTCCTGTCTCAGCCTCCAGTATTTATGCTGCAGTAGTTTATGTGTTAGGGTCAGTAGTTTATGTGTTAGGGTCAGTTTGTTATATCTGGAGTACTTCTCCTGTCCTATTCGGTGTCCTGTGTGAATCGAAGTGTGCGTTCTCTAATTCTCTCCTTTCTCTCTCGGAGGACCTGAGCCCTAGGACCATGCCACAGGACTACCTGACATTATGACTCCTTGCTGTCCCCAGTCCACCTGGCCGTGCTGCTGCTCCAGTTTAAACTGTTCTGCCTTATTATTATTCGACCATGCTGGTAATTTATGAACATTTGAACATCTTGGCCATGTTCTGTTATAATCTCCACCCGGCACAGCCAGAAGAGGACTGGGCACCCCACATAGCCTGGTTCCTCTCTAGGTTTCTTCCTAGGTTTTGGCCTTTCTAGGGAGTTTTTCCTAGCCACCGTGCTTCTACACCTGCATTGCTTGCTGTTTGGGGTTTTAGGCTGGGTTTCTGTACAGCACTTTGAGATATCAGCTGATGTACGAAGGGCTATATAAATACATTTGACTTGATCCTCCCGACAATAACAGCTACCCTGAAAATATCCAATAGGAGGATCCTCCCAACAACAACAGCTAACCTGAAAATATCCAATAGGAGGATCCTCCCAACAACAACAGCTAACCTGAAAATATCCAAAAGGCGAATCCTCCCAATGTATTTCTATCTGAATATAAGTGTAATTCTATATATCCTAGTTCTATACATCAACCAGGAGACACTGGAATGAAAAACCATTCTAACAGAGAGAGAGAGACGTCAAAAAAAGGTGATGACGTGTGACAGCAGCCATACCTTGGTTGGAGTGTTGAGCAGCTTGGGAAAGAAGAGCAGTGATGTTGAAAGCAGACGGTCCAGCAGTGAGGAGTTTATGAAGCATAGACTGCAGGGAAGCTTGGGTAACAGCAGCCGCGAGGACTAGAGGAGAAAAACAACACAGGACAATGAGAAACACACACACAGATACAGGCACCCATATGCGTGTTATGTATGCAACACGCACAGACCAGTCCATACATGAATATCAAGAGAGACAGGTTGTTGAGTGACAGTGATTTTCAAAATGGCAGCATTATACAATAATCAATTGTAGAAAAGAGGTGAGCAGACATGATATTGGACTTTTACCCTACGAGGGGAACAATGAGACAAATCAATAGAACTGGCTTTGAGGTCCAGAGTTGAGATTGAGGGATATAGGCTACGCAAATCTGTCATTGAATCGGTAGTTTAATGAGATTATTTTATATTCACAACCCATGTGGTCGACGAGAAGCGATTGTCTCAGGATCGCCCATGCACAAGAATAGGACCCACAAACCCCTTCCCTCAATTGAGTTACTCCTTTTATCTCGATATGGTGAATTAAGCCTATTCAATATCTGATCCTGTCTGAGTAACAGAAACTTTAGAAATCAAACCCAATGAGATGTATTCTGAAATATCAGACTGGGGATCAAAACGATTGTGGCCTAGATGGTGTGCAGCTAGGGACGGACAGATGCATGTTCGGCGAGATGGTGTGCAGCTAGGGACGGACAGATGCATGTTCGGCTAGATGGTGTGCAGCTAGGGACGGACAGATGCATGTTCGGCGAGATGGTGTGCAGCTAGGGACGGACAGATGTATGTTCGGCTAGATAGTGTACAGCTAGGGACCGACAGATGCATGTTCGGCTAGATAGTGTACAGCTAGGGACCGACAGATGCATGTTCGGCTAGATGGTGTACAGCTAGGGACCGACAGATGCATGCTCGGCTAGATAGTGTACAGCTAGGGACCGACAGTTGCATGTTCGGCTAGATGGTGTGCAGCTAGGGACGGACAGATGCATGTTCGGCTAGATGGTGTGCAGCTAGGGACGGACAGATGCATGTTCGGCTAGATGGTGTGCAGCTAGGGACGGACAGATGCATGTTCGGCGAGATGGTGTGCAGCTAGGGACGGACAGATGTATGTTCGGCTAGATAGTGTACAGCTAGGGACCGACAGATGCATGTTCGGCTAGATAGTGTACAGCTAGGGACCGACAGATGCATGTTCGGCTAGATGGTGTACAGCTAGGGACCGACAGATGCATGCTCGGCTAGATAGTGTACAGCTAGGGACCGACAGTTGCATGTTCGGCTAGATGGTGTGCAGCTAGGGACGGACAGATGCATGTTCGGCTAGATGGTGTACAGCTAGGGACCGACAGATGCATGCTCGGCTAGATAGTGTACAGCTAGGGACCGACAGTTGCATGTTCGGCTAGATTAGTGTACAGCTAGGGACCGACAGATGCATGCTCGGCTAGATAGTGTACAGCTAGGGACCGACAGTTGCATGTTCGGCTAGATTAGTGTACAGCTAGGGACCGACAGATGCATGTTCGGCTAGATGGTGTACAGCTAGGGACCGACAGATGCATGCTCGGCTAGATAGTGTACAGCTAGGGACCGACAGATGCATGCTCGGCTAGATAGTGTACAACTAGGGACCGACAGATGCATGCTCGGCTAGATGGTGTACAGCTAGGGACCGACAGATGCATGCTCGGCTAGATAGTGTACAGCTAGGGACCGACAGATGCATGCTCGGCTAGATAGTGTACAGCTAGGGACCGACAGATGCATGTTCGGCTAGATAGTGTACAGCTAGGGACCGACAGTTGCATGTTCGGCTAGATAGTGTACAGCTAGGGACCGACAGTTGCATGTTCGGCTAGATTAGTGTACAGCTAGGGACCGACAGTTGCATGTTCGGCTAGATAGTGTACAGCTAGGGACCGACAGTTGCATGTTCGGCTAGATTAGTGTACAGCTAGGGACCGACAGTTGCATGTTCGGCTAGATAGTGTACAGCTAGGGACCGACAGTTGCATGTTCGGCTAGATTAGTGTACAGCTAGGGACCGACAGTTGCGTGTTCGAGTCGCCGACAACTGTAGTCTTTTAGCTTCTCCTAACCTGATATGAAAAGACCCTTCTGAAGCCAAACCCACTGGCTCTGTTGTAATATGATCACTTCAGACATCAGAAAATCCAAATTTGTGTTTCACATTTCAGTATAGCAAAGGCTTTTTTCAATACCTATGCTGCATCTAGTTACAAGGATCACATCATACTCCAGAGTTGACCTTTGAACCCTAAGTCCTATTTTCAGGCAGAGCTTATTTGGACCCAGGTCTGCTAAAGCTCAAGAAGGAGAAATGTGGTGTTGGGCGACTCACCCTCATTGATCTTGGCCATGTCCATGCTGCCATTGCTCATCTGCAGGGTGGCCTGCAGCGCTGGGAGGAGCTGCCGCAGGAGGGCGGGGTCTTGGAGCAGGCCCGAGGCCTGAGATTGGACAGAGGGGGACACAGGGACCATGGAGGAGGATGAGGAGGGGGTGGGGTTAGAGCCAGAGGCTTGGTTCAGGCCCGGATTGGTGGAGGAAGATGACTGGGAAGGAGCAGTGTTGGAGGATGACTTGTCCCCTGAAGTACTCTCTGTGGAGGGAAAGGAAGAACAGGACTGAAGAGACTCTGGCTTGATAGACAGGATGCACCTCTCTGTGGTTCAGACTGACTTGCTGTACTCCTCTCCATTTTGTTCATTGAAAAGGTGCCATAGCCATAACACATACAGTTGTCAAGTCTTTTCAGATCAGTGCAGACGAAGGAGGATGAGGAAATAAGTCACTTCTTACCATCGACACGCGGCCAAATTCTAAGACAGTAGATGATTGCACATTTCACAAAGGTATAGTCATACTATAACAACAAATAAAGTTTTATTTAAAGAGGCAAACATCAAAATCCAGATGTGGTTAGTGTATCTGAATCTTAGACAACAACTCCCATAAACGACCCCCTCTGTAGATTTCATACTTACTTGTGGTGGCTGTGTCCACAGACTCTCGTCTGTAGTCCCGGTCTTTAGGGAACGTGTTGGACTCTCTCTTAGACGGGTCTTTTTGCCTTTGCTCTCTGGACACAACGAAATACAGAAACTGAAGGTCATTGTCAGGATTACGTTTAATTAAACAGTGTAACTGCTGGTTGAATTCAGTATGGGAGTGTTAATATCAGAACCTGTACTCTACCGAAGTTACTCTACCGAAGTTATGGGACCTTTCAGCATGTTCAATCGATGAGGTTCAGAAATAGGGGATATTGGGACATATTGGACTGTATTGCGATTTAAAGTAGAAACGGAAGAGTTTAAGCTAAAGAGAAGAAGAGTATGATGTTTATGAGTGAGACATTGTTTTTCCATTAGTCGAGGCCTTACCTCTCCAGCCAGTCTTTGGGCTTCTCCCACTGAGAGACCTCAGTCCTGCAGTTGTAGTAGTACTTCTTGCCCGAGGAGCTGATGTGCTCCGACCAGTCGTCTGCAGGCTCGTGAGGCTGAGGGAAGAAGGCACAACATAAAGGTCAACTAACTTAACACTAGCGTAGGTTTTGGGTTCAAGTAGGCCTACTTTTGGAAAATCAGGATAAAGGCTAGCGGCTAGTAATCAGATTCTAATGTGAAAATCGGTGTGGGAGATACAGGGGCTTGTAAGTAAGCATTTCACTGTAAGGTCGCCTGTGACTAATAAAAACTTGATTTGACTTACTCAATAATTGATTGATTCGACTTGCTATTAATAAAAGCAAGCTGATCCTGTACACTATTTAGGCTAGTCTGCCTCAGTCAAATGTGGATGTCAGGGTGTATATCTATATTCTGAAACTCTGCATATCTGTGTTACCCTGCCTATATAGAGGACAGATTTACACCTGAGGCTATGAGGATGTGTCCTACAAGGCTAGCAGTGATACTTGGCTACTGGGTCGCTTCAGGTCCATTCACCAGGTAATTTCTTGACACAAGCGTATGCTGAGCTAACCCTTCAGTTCCAGGGGCTCTAGTCCATTGTTTCTCTGCAGATGGGTTTGTTTCTGGTTGTGAATGTAGGCAATAACAACAAAAAACTCTTGTGAGCTGAAAAAAAGTATTTCTTGATAGACAGATCATCATGAGGATGGATGGAGACAAACACCAGAGAATAATCATCCTTTACACAACATCCTGACAGAGCCGATTGACATAATTTGTCACACAAAACTGAACTGTAAACAAGCAGAGCTTGTCCTGTGGCTTAGAGACCCATGTTAGAACCCCAGCCTGGTGGATGCCTACTTTCAGAAATCACTGGTTCAAGTACAACGAGGTATCTTACGGTGTCTGACGCCTTGCTTTGATTTGAGTGCGAGTTGGAGCTGTGGTTGTGAGAATTCTCTTGCGGAGAGCAGCTGGTCCCTTTAAAAGAAATGATATGAGAACATTTACAAAGGAGACCACACTATTAGCAACCATAGACATGACAGGTTAGGCTACCCCCTATCCATTGAACAAAAGATGTTTGCAATACCATGGAATTTACAGCAGCTTTCCATTTCATTAAGTACCAAGGTACAGTATGTCAAAATTGTATATTTTAGTGCCCAAAAGCAGCATAGTAATGTAGCTAGCCTAGGTGCACTACGGTTTTGTCATTCTACAATACTCTCTCATTTGACAAGACAACGTCGAGTTAACTAGCTTAAAAAAGCCCCTGTGGAACTTCAGCAACATACGTTTCATGTTAATCTTGCTTTGACGTCTGTGTATAGACTTGACCAACAGTTGTGTGGATATCTTCAGTCATGAATTGGGCCTTACAGACTCAACGTCTTGTTGTACACAAGTAGCCATGCATGTTTTGAGCAGGTGTCATGTATGCGGAAGTAGTCCAAGAGCTCTCAATAGCCCAATTTACAGTGTAAATCAACAGTTTGCTGTAGGCTATTTCTAGCCTGGACCCAGATATGGTGGTGCTTGTATAGCAAACTCCTAGGGTTGTTTGGCATAACAAGGCCCACAGGAATTGGCTAAACAGCATACACATATCTAGGACCAGGCTAGGATACCTGAACTGGCTAATCAAAAGCAAGCTTCTCTGTGCACACAAGCAAAAACATTTAAGTAATATTACCAAAATACAGAGAAAAGGTTCTTTAGCTAGGTTCTTTCTCTTTGAGCTTACCACCATCTTGGCCTCGGAGTGTGTGAAATGTTTTTGTTTTGCTGTGTCCGTCACTGTGCTTATTGACTGGACTTTCATCAGAGTGTCGGAGCATTTTGTAGGGTGGTGTAGGATCTGACAACCCATCTCGCATTTTATCGTGACGGTGAAGGGTGGTAGATTGACTCTTGGGCTGGGATTTGTGTGTCTGCAATACATATAGGCTTGTGTCAGTCAACATAGCAATTCAACGTTTCCTCTTTATGGATGAACACCTTTCCACCCACTGACATATGATACTGTAGGCCTACTTCCTACTTTTGACATTGATTGTGCTGTACTTTTCATTCCTGCCTAGCTATGTATGCACAACCGTTTGTAACGTTGTTTATTGCAAAGCTAGCTAACTAGCTTCCTTAAACCACTTATTTTTTGTCTACATTTGTCAATTTCTTGTACTGCAATTTGAGCCATTTTACGTATTCTTAGTTACTACAATGGTTACTACATCCATCCTTTGTGCAGTATTCACACCATCAACATCGATAGCTAAAATATTAGATCGTTATGCTCCATTGGTTATCTAACTGGCTATCAAGGACTGTATTTAACTTAGCTAGCTATCGCGTAAAAATAAACATAGCTTGCTAACGTTAGCTGGCTAACGACTAGCTGGCTAATGTTACGCCAAGGGGAATACAGTCGGCAGCTAGCTTGTTGGTTAACTATGGGTTATTGTTCAGCATTAATTAGCTAGGTAATTTAACTAAACTAGTTGTAGCCCAACGTGTGTTCACTGACGTTACGGTAATTTTGCCAAATCCTGAACCAAGGCTTTTGAGTTGCAAAACTAAAAGCCAGCTAAAGGCCTGCATGGCTTACGAGTTAACGTACGTTAGCTAGCTAACACACTTGCTAACTACGTAGCTAGCTAACGTGCTATATTCACTTGCTTTACCTGATAGGGTTGTGAATCCCTTCGGTCGGTACACCTGAAATATAGACAAAAGAAAGTTAGCTAGCTATAGGCACACATTTGAAATGTTGATGCTGCAAAAAAAATATTATACTAGCTAACTAGTTAGCCACTGTAGCTACTGACGTTAGTTACCTAGCGACAACGTAGTTCGCTAGTTGTAACTAACTAGCTAGATAAATGAAAACCTTAGCTACATAGCTAACATTATTATGTCAAGGGAATGGAAGAGCTGTCAAAGAGAAGTGACAAAATGTATGGTCGTTTACCCATCGCTGAGTCTCGGTTGTTTCCTTGTATGCATTACCATCAATGCCGTGTTGATGTGTGTGTGCGCGAAGGGGGTGAACTATTGACAACAAAATAGTATTATCGTCTTCAGTTAATTTATCTTGGTGATGCCTTGGTAATTAGTTAGCCAGCTGGGAAGGCCAGCAACTAGATTTGCACAGTGGATAGCTATGTTGGCCTTTGGTCCATTATTTGCTCGCCTAAACTGCACAATCTCTTCTGTGCAGTGCCAGTGAAAGGAAACAGGCGTAGCAATGAAATCAGCCCCGCCTCCACACACTTAGCTATTTCCGGGATACTCCCTTGTCGAAAAAGGTTCGCAAACCCTTCACCTAATCAATGATTTGCAATGCAGTCAGACGAATTGCAGTGGTTGAAATAACAACAAAGCCCATCTCTGAGAATGCACATGGCCGATGACATTTGATGATTGAAAAAGTATAGTAGTATAGGTCTTTGCACTTTCCCTGCCCCGGCCCAGTATGTCGGATAGTCTAAAGTTAAACAACTCAAAGGGCCCAATGCAACATGACATAATTATAAACCAACCCCAAGTCTCTACCCTAGTGTTTTTCATTCTTCCATGGGCTGTGCACAGTACTACCCATTATAACTAATTAAAGTATTGCAAGTTAATTGAATTTCATAGCACTAGGCTGAGACAAAAGCCCACATACACTGGCCCTTCGGTACCAGTAAGAACACAGCCCGGAGAGCCTATTTTTTGATTGACCCTGTTCTGGATAACCTACTGATCAGGACCAATGCTGTATTTCTGTATCCTTGTCTGTCTGTATAGGACTAATGATGAGGCGACATCAGACCATCACTTTATCTGGCATTGCCTGGTCTAGTCCACTCAGGTCTAAAGTAACCAACGACATACAACTGATTGGAACACTTTTAAGGGGAAGGAAACTGGTGATAGTCACATTGGGCTAATACTGTCTGGTTCAGACTGGCTCATTGCTTTTACTCTATTTTTGTCTCCTATTCTGTTTACATGTGGCTGTTCAAATGGACCCCCACCTTCTCTCTGGTGAGTGTTACCTTATTTGGACTGTGCTGAGCTTGCTGAATTGCATATTGACAGCAACTTTATTTACCATTATTTTAATCCTATTGCTCTAGAGAATTAAAAAACAAACAAATTAATTAATATTAATGACGAATAAATGCAGCACTTTAGACACGAACAGTATGCAGCTAGTCTGATTTATTAAGCACCATTTCTTAGTTTTTCCTATTCTCTTTAAATTATTGAGTCATTTTTTTGGGGCCACCTAATACAATAGTTATCTTTTAATTGTTAACTTTAAGTCACAAACGGACTAAGTTGCATGTTAGTCAGCTGTTTAGGAATATAGGTCTTCAGCCTGTATACTTGCTTTCATGTATTCCACAGATGCTGATTGATCTGTCTCAGTGTACAATCAATCAATGATGCCATATGAAGGACAGAAAAGCTATGATTCCATGGTGAGAGCATAGACTTATATAATTGGGTGAGAGTGAACGTACACTTCAATGACATGACGCCATGTGGACTGTAGAAAGATTGTGGACTATTGAAAGACTTGCTTTCAATGAGGCTACGCTTACACAGACAGCGTAGTTCTTTTTTTCTTCACTAATTGGTCTTTTGACCAATCAGCTCTGAAGAAGATCTGATGTATAAACAGATCTGATGTGATTGGTCAAAATACCAATTAGTGTGAAAAAAATATCCGAATTGGGCTGCCTGTGTGAACCCAGCCTTAGAGTTACAGATCTATAACTCACATTTCTATCTGAAATCAGTCGGGTACCACACAAAACAAAATAATAGACCTTCAAAACAGGACATGTCCCATAGTGCAGCGCACAATTGGCCCAGCGTGTAAATAATATTTTGTTCGTTGCTGACTTACCTAGTTATATAAAGGTTCAATTTTTAAAAAAGTTTTTAAAAAGAACATGTCATTGCCTCTCTTATCCACTTGGTGGCAGCAATACCATAAAAAGGAACACGACTTCGGTTTCCTTTCATTTTTCTACTCCTTTAAGATCGTCGGACACTTCATTAAACATCTGAGGCTGAGACTCCACAGAACAGGACAGGTTCACCGTATGCTCCAGTAAATGTCATCTCTGATAATAGGTCAAATCATAATTCTGTTGTCATTTGTTTAGGAATGGCGTGCCAGCCAATGCAACTATCCAAGTTGGTCAACCAGTACATATCTAATACCAATTGACAATGAAAAAAATACTTGCCTTGATAGAAAATAAAGGGATGAGTGAATACAGCCAAATGTCACTACTGCATGTAGATATCAACATTCTCACCAAGCTATCTTTCCACAGACAAGGTGTATTGCTGAGTCTTTCCACTGGACCAATAGGTACGTTTGGAGGAGAGTGTTTTTGTGATGGAGTGACCTGTGACCTGCACAGCATTAATATTTACCTTGAAAGTCTGTTTATGACCCTCTTGTAAAGGAAGACATTGAATACTAATTTGGCATACTGACATGTAGATGTCATAAGATGGTATGTTTGGGAATACCTTACATGGGCTCCCCTAGCTGATGTTTTCACCACACCCTTGGTTTGACCTCTGACACCTTTTGACTCCTCCCTCATGACCCCTGACCTTGTCCTCTGCTCTGACGGGTTATTTATGACCCTCCGACTGACCCTCTTGTAAATGGAGGGAGAGGAGTGTGTGTGTGCGTGTGTAACTCTTCTCTCCTTTGCTTCACGTGTGTTTGAACTGCTGTCCTTGGTGATCTCTGGGATGAAACCTATAATGGACAGAAATGAGGACATTGCGTTTCTAAAAAAGGTGATCATGCAAAGGAGATTCCACCAACTGGTCAAGGTGAAACTGGCTTTATCTACTGTGATGTCACGGCAATGCTACAGTTATGATATACTAATGATATCTGAGAACGTTTATCATGTACAATTACCATATGTCACAGTGTGTAGTTATGAAAATGCAAGAGGGATGCACTGGGTAGTATTCACGAGGAACCAACTCAGGCTGAAACGGGGAGGGACTACGCTTTTTGCTGCGGTGTGCACAGTGTACAACCCTCTTGCATTTACAGAACTACACGCTATGACCTTCTACTATAATAGTGAATAGGACAGATGTACATCCTCTGTGATGTACTGTAATAGTACCCCCACCGTCACATCCTGAATCTGGTTTGGAAAAAGGATTGGATATAGAGACAGAAAGATTTTGTACAGGAGTACAAGGGTCCCCAAACTGTTTATCCATTGACTATGTCACTATTACCTATCTGAGGCAAAGTCTTGTTTTAAAGGGATATTATTTATTCTATACAGAGTGAAATCATGGCAGACCGTTTTCAGCATTAAGATAATTCATTTCACCCCAATGGGTAATGTTTCAGTTTTGCTACAATTGATGTCAACTCTAACATAAAGTGACACTGAATATTCCCACTCTCACATAATCCTCTTTTTTCTTTTACCACCTACCCTTTAACTCTCAACCCTTCTCCTGTTTCCACTCCTTTAACCCTCAACCCTATTCCTGTTTATACTCCTTTAACTCACAACCCTCCTCCTGTTTATACTCCTTTAACTCTCAACCCTTCTCCTGGTTATAATCCTTTAACTCTCAACCCTTCTCCTGTTTATACTCATTTAACTCTCAACCCTACTCCTGTTTCCACTCCTTTAACTCTCAACCCTACTCATGTTTCCACTCCTTTAACTCTCAACCCTTCTCCTGTTTATACTCCTTTAACTTTCAGCCCTACTCCTGTTTATACTCCTTTAACTCTTATCCCTATTCATGTTTCCACTCCTTTAACTCTCAACCCTTCTCCTGTTTATACTCCTTTAACTCTCATCCCTATTCATGTTTCCACTCCTTTAACTCTCAACCCTACTCCTGTTTCCACTCCTTTAACTCTCAACCCTTCTCCTGTTTATACTCCTCAAACTCTCAACCCTACTCCTGTTTATACTCTTTTAACTCTCAACCCTTCTCCTGTTTATACTCCTCTAACTCTCAACCCTACTCCTGTTTATACTCCTTTAACTCTCAACCCTACTCCTGTTTATACTCCTTTCACTCTCAACCCTACTCCTGTTTATACTCATTTAACTCTCAACCCAACTCCTGTTTCCACTCCTTTAACTCTCAACCCTTCTCCTGTTCATACTCCTCTAACTCTCAACCCTACTCCTGTTTATACTCATTTAACTCTCAACCCTACTCCTGTTTATACTCCTTTAACTCTCAACCCTATTCCTGTTTCCACTCCTTTAACTCTCAACCCTATTCCTGTATAGACTCCTTTAACTCTCAACCCTATTCCTGTATATACTCCTTTAACTCTCAACCTTACTCCTGTTTATACTCCTTTAACTCTCAACCCTACTCCTGTTTCCACTCCTTTAACTCTCAACCCTATTCCTGTATATACTCCTTTAACTCTCAACCTTACTCCTGTTTATACTCCTTTAACTCTCAACCCTACTCCTGTTTCCACTCCTTTAACTCTCAACCCTACTCCTGTTTATACTCCTTTAATTCTCATCCCTACTCCTGTTTATACTCATTTAACTCTCAACCCTACTCCTGTTTCCACTCCTTTAACTCTCAACCCTACTCCTGTTTATACTCCTTTAACTCTCAACCCTACTCCTGTTTCCACTCCTTTAACTCTCAACCCTTCTCCTGTTTATACTCCTTTAACTCTCAACCCTACTCCTGTTTCCACTCCTTTAACTCTCAACCCTACTCCTGTTTCCACTCCTTTAACTCTCATACCTACTCCTGTTTCTTAAGTACCTTTTCCATATATCTCACTCCTCCGCTGTTCTGTAGTTTGTCCTTTGTGGGCACCCATACTTGTTTCTAACATGCGCAGATTTCAGTAAACATGTGGAAAAGATAGATGCTGTCAATACCTACTCATTTAATTTCACTAAGGTTCCAAAAAACCACTTGTCCTGGTTCATCCTCTCTTTTCCCATCCCATTTTCTCCTCCCATTCCCCTTACTCTGTCAGACAGCCACTCCAGGCCTGGTTTAAATCATCAATGTCTACTGAAGGGGCCAAACCAAAGACCTGTTTTCTTCAAAATAGCTACTGTTTGCTTGCAGCAGAAAGTAATGACCTACAGGCAGACTTATGAATAGTTTTGCTGTTACTGTTGATGTTGTTGTTAATGTTGCTGTCGCTGTTGATGTCGCTTTTAATGTTGATGTTAATGTTAATGTTTCTGTTTCTGTTTCTGTTACTGCTACTGCTGCTGTAACTGTTACTGTTGCTGTTGCTGTTAAGGTTACTGGTACTGTTAACTTCTTATGGCTTGGGGGCAGTATTTCGACATCTGGATGAGAAGCGTGCCCAAAGTAAACTGCCTGTTACTCAGAAGCTAGGATATGCATATAAATTGTAGATTTGGGTAGACCACACTATAAAGTTTCCAAAACGGTTAAAATAATGTCTCTAAGTATAACAGAACTGACATGTCAGGCGAAAACCTGAGGAAAATTTATCCAGAAGGTGGGATTTTTTGATGTTGATACTTTTCAATTATATGCCTATTGAGTTTCTAATGGGTTAGGACACAGATTGCAGTTCCTATGGCTACCACTAGATGTCAACAGTCTTTAGACTTTGTTTCAGGCTTGTTTTCATGCACTTAACCTGCCGGGCAGAGGCACGTGCTGATGGGGGTGGCATTGTCAGATGGTTCATTTCCCCATAGAACCAGGCCTCCATTCCAAATTATACAGTCATCGAAATCTGAACTAGGCATCCTCTCCAAAGATGTTAGAATTCAAAGACCTCGTGGCGCAATGGTAGCGCGTCTGACTCCAGATCAGAAGGTTGCGTGTTCAACTCACGTCGTGGTCATGGTTTTTATGTGTGCAATCTCTGCCGCCTTTACTCAGTGAATCAGCACAAGTACCAATGTGGCTTTACAGTACTAATCTCGCATGGAAACGAACAAACCAATGCTGCTTTTGATGAAAATAGTCTCTCACAAGAACCTGACACACTGCAAAATCCTAAATGAAATTATGTTATTGTCAGTCTTCGAACAGGTAGTTTAATGTATGCTTGGGGGCAGTTTTTTGACACCTGGATGAGAAACGTTCCCTAAGTAAACTGCCTGTTACTCAGGCCCAGAAACTAGGATATGCATATCAATGGTAGATTTGGATAGAACACACTCTAAAGTTTCCAAAACTGTTGAAATAATGTCTCTGAGTATAACAGAACTGATATGGCAGGCGAAAAACCTGAGGAAAATGTATCCAGGAGGTGGGATTGTTTTGATGTGGGTAGTTTTCAATTGAATGCCTTTTGAGTTTCTAATGGGTTAGGACCCAGATTGCAGTTCCTATGGCTACCACTAGATGTCAACAGTCTTTAGACTTTGTTTCAGGCTTGTTTTCATGCACTTAACCTGCCGGGCAGAGGCACGTGCTGATGGGGGTGGCATTGTCAGATGGTTCATTTCCCCATAGAACCAGGCCTCCATTCCAAATTATACAGTCATCGAAATCTGAACTAGGCATCCTCTCCAAAGATGTTAGAAGTCAAAGACCTCGTGGCGCAATGGTAGCGCGTCTGACTCCAGATCAGAAGGTTGCGTGTTCAACTCACGTCGTGGTCATGGTTTTTATGTGTGCAATCTCTGCCGCCTTTACTCAGTGAATCAGCACAAGTACCAATGTGGCTTTACAGTACTAATCTCGCATGGAAACGAACAAACCAATGCTGCTTTTGATGAAAATAGTCTCTCACAAGAACCTGACACACTGCAAAATCCTAAATGAAATTATGTTATTGTCAGTCTTCGAACAGGTAGTTTAATGTATGCTTTGGGGCAGTTTTTTGACACCTGGATGAGAAACGTTCCCTAAGTAAACTGCCTGTTACTCAGGCCCAGAAACTAGGATATGCATATCAATGGTAGATTTGGATAGAACACACTCTAAAGTTTCCAAAACTGTTGAAATAATGTCTCTGAGTATAACAGAACTGATATGGCAGGCGAAAAACCTGAGGAAAATGTATCCAGGAGGTGGGATTGTTTTGATGTGGGTAGTTTTCAATTGAATGCCTTTTGAGTTTCTAATGGGTTAGGACCCAGATTGCAGTTCCTATGGCTACCACTAGATGTCAACAGTCTTTAGACTTTGTTTCAGGCTTGTTTTCATGCACTTAACCTGCCGGGCAGAGGCACGTGCTGATGGGGGTGGCATTGTCAGATGGTTCATTTCCCCATAGAACCAGGCCTCCATTCCAAATTATACAGTCATCGAAATCTGAACTAGGCATCCTCTCCAAAGATGTTCGAAGTCAAAGACCTCGTGGCGCAATGGTAGCGCGTCTGACTCCAGATCAGAAGGTTGCGTGTTCAACTCACGTCTTGGTCATGGTTTTTATGTGTGCAATCTCTGCCGCCTTTACTCAGTGAATCAGCACAAGTACCAATGTGGCTTTACAGTACTAATCTCGCATGGAAACGAACAAACCAATGCTGCTTTTGATGAAAATAGTCTCTCACAAGAACCTGACACACTGCAAAATCCTAAATGAAATTATGTTATTGTCAGTCTTCGAACAGGTAGTTTAATGTATGCTTGGGGGCAGTTTTTTGACACCTGGATGAGAAACGTTCCCTAAGTAAACTGCCTGTTACTCAGGCCCAGAAACTAGGATATGCATATCAATGGTAGATTTGGATAGAACACACTCTAAAGTTTCCAAAACTGTTGAAATAATGTCTCTGAGTATAACAGAACTGATATGGCAGGCGAAAAACCTGAGGAAAATGTATCCAGGAGGTGGGATTGTTTTGATGTGGGTAGTTTTCAATTGAATGCCTTTTGAGTTTCTAATGGGTTAGGACCCAGATTGCAGTTCCTATGGCTACCACTAGATGTCAACAGTCTTTAGACTTTGTTTCAGGCTTGTTTTCATGCACTTAACCTGCCGGGCAGAGGCACGTGCTGATGGGGGTGGCATTGTCAGATGGTTCATTTCCCCATAGAACCAGGCCTCCATTCCAAATTATACAGTCATCGAAATCTGAACTAGGCATCCTCTCCAAAGATGTTAGAAGTCAAAGACCTCGTGGCGCAATGGTAGCGCGTCTGACTCCAGATCAGAAGGTTGCGTGTTCAACTCACGTCGTGGTCATGGTTTTTATGTGTGCAATCTCTGCCGCCTTTACTCAGTGAATCAGCACAAGTACCAATGTGGCTTTACAGTACTAATCTCGCATGGAAACGAACAAACCAATGCTGCTTTTGATGAAAATAGTCTCTCACAAGAACCTGACACACTGCAAAATCCTAAATGAAATTATGTTATTGTCAGTCTTCGAACAGGTAGTTTAATGTATGCTTGGGGGCAGTTTTTTGACACCTGGATGAGAAACGTTCCCTAAGTAAACTGCCTGTTACTCAGGCCCAGAAACTAGGATATGCATATCAATGGTAGATTTGGATAGAACACACTCTAAAGTTTCCAAAACTGTTGAAATAATGTCTCTGAGTATAACAGAACTGATATGGCAGGCGAAAAACCTGAGGAAAATGTATCCAGGAGGTGGGATTGTTTTGATGTGGGTAGTTTTCAATTGAATGCCTTTTGAGTTTCTAATGGGTTAGGACCCAGATTGCAGTTCCTATGGCTACCACTAGATGTCAACAGTCTTTAGACTTTGTTTCAGGCTTGTTTTCATGCACTTAACCTGCCGGGCAGAGGCACGTGCTGATGGGGGTGGCATTGTCAGATGGTTCATTTCCCCATAGAACCAGGCCTCCATTCCAAATTATACAGTCATCGAAATCTGAACTAGGCATCCTCTCCAAAGATGTTAGAAGTCAAAGACCTCGTGGCGCAATGGTAGCGCGTCTGACTCCAGATCAGAAGGTTGCGTGTTCAACTCACGTCGTGGTCATGGTTTTTATGTGTGCAATCTCTGCCGCCTTTACTCAGTGAATCAGCACAAGTACCAATGTGGCTTTACAGTACTAATCTCGCATGGAAACGAACAAACCAATGCTGCTTTTGATGAAAATAGTCTCTCACAAGAACCTGACACACTGCAAAATCCTAAATGAAATTATGTTATTGTCAGTCTTCGAACAGGTAGTTTAATGTATGCTTGGGGGCAGTTTTTTGACACCTGGATGAGAAACGTTCCCTAAGTAAACTGCCTGTTACTCAGGCCCAGAAACTAGGATATGCATATCAATGGTAGATTTGGATAGAACACACTCTAAAGTTTCCAAAACTGTTGAAATAATGTCTCTGAGTATAACAGAACTGATATGGCAGGCGAAAAACCTGAGGAAAATGTATCCAGGAGGTGGGATTGTTTTGATGTGGGTAGTTTTCAATTGAATGCCTTTTGAGTTTCTAATGGGTTAGGACCCAGATTGCAGTTCCTATGGCTACCACTAGATGTCAACAGTCTTTAGACTTTGTTTCAGGCTTGTTTTCATGCACTTAACCTGCCGGGCAGAGGCACGTGCTGATGGGGGTGGCATTGTCAGATGGTTCATTTCCCCATAGAACCAGGCCTCCATTCCAAATTATACAGTCATCGAAATCTGAACTAGGCATCCTCTCCAAAGATGTTAGAAGTCAAAGACCTCGTGGCGCAATGGTAGCGCGTCTGACTCCAGATCAGAAGGTTGCGTGTTCAACTCACGTCGTGGTCATGGTTTTTATGTGTGCAATCTCTGCCGCCTTTACTCAGTGAATCAGCACAAGTACCAATGTGGCTTTACAGTACTAATCTCGCATGGAAACGAACAAACCAATGCTGCTTTTGATGAAAATAGTCTCTCACAAGAACCTGACACACTGCAAAATCCTAAATGAAATTATGTTATTGTCAGTCTTCGAACAGGTAGTTTAATGTATGCTTGGGGGCAGTTTTTTGACACCTGGATGAGAAACGTTCCCTAAGTAAACTGCCTGTTACTCAGGCCCAGAAACTAGGATATGCATATCAATGGTAGATTTGGATAGAACACACTCTAAAGTTTCCAAAACTGTTGAAATAATGTCTCTGAGTATAACAGAACTGATATGGCAGGCGAAAAACCTGAGGAAAATGTATCCAGGAGGTGGGATTGTTTTGATGTGGGTAGTTTTCAATTGAATGCCTTTTGAGTTTCTAATGGGTTAGGACCCAGATTGCAGTTCCTATGGCTACCACTAGATGTCAACAGTCTTTAGACTTTGTTTCAGGCTTGTTTTCATGCACTTAACCTGCCGGGCAGAGGCACGTGCTGATGGGGGTGGCATTGTCAGATGGTTCATTTCCCCATAGAACCAGGCCTCCATTCCAAATTATACAGTCATCGAAATCTGAACTAGGCATCCTCTCCAAAGATGTTAGAAGTCAAAGACCTCGTGGCGCAATGGTAGCGCGTCTGACTCCAGATCAGAAGGTTGCGTGTTCAACTCACGTCGTGGTCATGGTTTTTATGTGTGCAATCTCTGCCGCCTTTACTCAGTGAATCAGCACAAGTACCAATGTGGCTTTACAGTACTAATCTCGCATGGAAACGAACAAACCAATGCTGCTTTTGATGAAAATAGTCTCTCACAAGAACCTGACACACTGCAAAATCCTAAATGAAATTATGTTATTGTCAGTCTTCGAACAGGTAGTTTAATGTATGCTTGGGGGCAGTTTTTTGACACCTGGATGAGAAACGTTCCCTAAGTAAACTGCCTGTTACTCAGGCCCAGAAACTAGGATATGCATATCAATGGTAGATTTGGATAGAACACACTCTAAAGTTTCCAAAACTGTTGAAATAATGTCTCTGAGTATAACAGAACTGATATGGCAGGCGAAAAACCTGAGGAAAATGTATCCAGGAGGTGGGATTGTTTTGATGTGGGTAGTTTTCAATTGAATGCCTTTTGAGTTTCTAATGGGTTAGGACCCAGATTGCAGTTCCTATGGCTACCACTAGATGTCAACAGTCTTTAGACTTTGTTTCAGGCTTGTTTTCATGCACTTAACCTGCCGGGCAGAGGCACGTGCTGATGGGGGTGGCATTGTCAGATGGTTCATTTCCCCATAGAACCAGGCCTCCATTCCAAATTATACAGTCATCGAAATCTGAACTAGGCATCCTCTCCAAAGATGTTAGAAGTCAAAGACCTCGTGGCGCAATGGTAGCGCGTCTGACTCCAGATCAGAAGGTTGCGTGTTCAACTCACGTCGTGGTCATGGTTTTTATGTGTGCAATCTCTGCCGCCTTTACTCAGTGAATCAGCACAAGTACCAATGTGGCTTTACAGTACTAATCTCGCATGGAAACGAACAAACCAATGCTGCTTTTGATGAAAATAGTCTCTCACAAGAACCTGACACACTGCAAAATCCTAAATGAAATTATGTTATTGTCAGTCTTCGAACAGGTAGTTTAATGTATGCTTGGGGGCAGTTTTTTGACACCTGGATGAGAAACGTTCCCTAAGTAAACTGCCTGTTACTCAGGCCCAGAAACTAGGATATGCATATCAATGGTAGATTTGGATAGAACACACTCTAAAGTTTCCAAAACTGTTGAAATAATGTCTCTGAGTATAACAGAACTGATATGGCAGGCGAAAAACCTGAGGAAAATGTATCCAGGAGGTGGGATTGTTTTGATGTGGGTAGTTTTCAATTGAATGCCTTTTGAGTTTCTAATGGGTTAGGACCCAGATTGCAGTTCCTATGGCTACCACTAGATGTCAACAGTCTTTAGACTTTGTTTCAGGCTTGTTTTCATGCACTTAACCTGCCGGGCAGAGGCACGTGCTGATGGGGGTGGCATTGTCAGATGGTTCATTTCCCCATAGAACCAGGCCTCCATTCCAAATTATACAGTCATCGAAATCTGAACTAGGCATCCTCTCCAAAGATGTTAGAAGTCAAAGACCTCGTGGCGCAATGGTAGCGCGTCTGACTCCAGATCAGAAGGTTGCGTGTTCAACTCACGTCGTGGTCATGGTTTTTATGTGTGCAATCTCTGCCGCCTTTACTCAGTGAATCAGCACAAGTACCAATGTGGCTTTACAGTACTAATCTCGCATGGAAACGAACAAACCAATGCTGCTTTTGATGAAAATAGTCTCTCACAAGAACCTGACACACTGCAAAATCCTAAATGAAATTATGTTATTGTCAGTCTTCGAACAGGTAGTTTAATGTATGCTTGGGGGCAGTTTTTTGACACCTGGATGAGAAACGTTCCCTAAGTAAACTGCCTGTTACTCAGGCCCAGAAACTAGGATATGCATATCAATGGTAGATTTGGATAGAACACACTCTAAAGTTTCCAAAACTGTTGAAATAATGTCTCTGAGTATAACAGAACTGATATGGCAGGCGAAAAACCTGAGGAAAATGTATCCAGGAGGTGGGATTGTTTTGATGTGGGTAGTTTTCAATTGAATGCCTTTTGAGTTTCTAATGGGTTAGGACCCAGATTGCAGTTCCTATGGCTACCACTAGATGTCAACAGTCTTTAGACTTTGTTTCAGGCTTGTTTTCATGCACTTAACCTGCCGGGCAGAGGCACGTGCTGATGGGGGTGGCATTGTCAGATGGTTCATTTCCCCATAGAACCAGGCCTCCATTCCAAATTATACAGTCATCGAAATCTGAACTAGGCATCCTCTCCAAAGATGTTAGAAGTCAAAGACCTCGTGGCGCAATGGTAGCGCGTCTGACTCCAGATCAGAAGGTTGCGTGTTCAACTCACGTCGTGGTCATGGTTTTTATGTGTGCAATCTCTGCCGCCTTTACTCAGTGAATCAGCACAAGTACCAATGTGGCTTTACAGTACTAATCTCGCATGGAAACGAACAAACCAATGCTGCTTTTGATGAAAATAGTCTCTCACAAGAACCTGACACACTGCAAAATCCTAAATGAAATTATGTTATTGTCAGTCTTCGAACAGGTAGTTTAATGTATGCTTGGGGGCAGTTTTTTGACACCTGGATGAGAAACGTTCCCTAAGTAAACTGCCTGTTACTCAGGCCCAGAAACTAGGATATGCATATCAATGGTAGATTTGGATAGAACACACTCTAAAGTTTCCAAAACTGTTGAAATAATGTCTCTGAGTATAACAGAACTGATATGGCAGGCGAAAAACCTGAGGAAAATGTATCCAGGAGGTGGGATTGTTTTGATGTGGGTAGTTTTCAATTGAATGCCTTTTGAGTTTCTAATGGGTTAGGACCCAGATTGCAGTTCCTATGGCTACCACTAGATGTCAACAGTCTTTAGACTTTGTTTCAGGCTTGTTTTCATGCACTTAACCTGCCGGGCAGAGGCACGTGCTGATGGGGGTGGCATTGTCAGATGGTTCATTTCCCCATAGAACCAGGCCTCCATTCCAAATTATACAGTCATCGAAATCTGAACTAGGCATCCTCTCCAAAGATGTTAGAAGTCAAAGACCTCGTGGCGCAATGGTAGCGCGTCTGACTCCAGATCAGAAGGTTGCGTGTTCAACTCACGTCGTGGTCATGGTTTTTATGTGTGCAATCTCTGCCGCCTTTACTCAGTGAATCAGCACAAGTACCAATGTGGCTTTACAGTACTAATCTCGCATGGAAACGAACAAACCAATGCTGCTTTTGATGAAAATAGTCTCTCACAAGAACCTGACACACTGCAAAATCCTAAATGAAATTATGTTATTGTCAGTCTTCGAACAGGTAGTTTAATGTATGCTTGGGGGCAGTTTTTTGACACCTGGATGAGAAACGTTCCCTAAGTAAACTGCCTGTTACTCAGGCCCAGAAACTAGGATATGCATATCAATGGTAGATTTGGATAGAACACACTCTAAAGTTTCCAAAACTGTTGAAATAATGTCTCTGAGTATAACAGAACTGATATGGCAGGCGAAAAACCTGAGGAAAATGTATCCAGGAGGTGGGATTGTTTTGATGTGGGTAGTTTTCAATTGAATGCCTTTTGAGTTTCTAATGGGTTAGGACCCAGATTGCAGTTCCTATGGCTACCACTAGATGTCAACAGTCTTTAGACTTTGTTTCAGGCTTGTTTTCATGCACTTAACCTGCCGGGCAGAGGCACGTGCTGATGGGGGTGGCATTGTCAGATGGTTCATTTCCCCATAGAACCAGGCCTCCATTCCAAATTATACAGTCATCGAAATCTGAACTAGGCATCCTCTCCAAAGATGTTAGAAGTCAAAGACCTCGTGGCGCAATGGTAGCGCGTCTGACTCCAGATCAGAAGGTTGCGTGTTCAACTCACGTCGTGGTCATGGTTTTTATGTGTGCAATCTCTGCCGCCTTTACTCAGTGAATCAGCACAAGTACCAATGTGGCTTTACAGTACTAATCTCGCATGGAAACGAACAAACCAATGCTGCTTTTGATGAAAATAGTCTCTCACAAGAACCTGACACACTGCAAAATCCTAAATGAAATTATGTTATTGTCAGTCTTCGAACAGGTAGTTTAATGTATGCTTGGGGGCAGTTTTTTGACACCTGGATGAGAAACGTTCCCTAAGTAAACTGCCTGTTACTCAGGCCCAGAAACTAGGATATGCATATCAATGGTAGATTTGGATAGAACACACTCTAAAGTTTCCAAAACTGTTGAAATAATGTCTCTGAGTATAACAGAACTGATATGGCAGGCGAAAAACCTGAGGAAAATGTATCCAGGAGGTGGGATTGTTTTGATGTGGGTAGTTTTCAATTGAATGCCTTTTGAGTTTCTAATGGGTTAGGACCCAGATTGCAGTTCCTATGGCTACCACTAGATGTCAACAGTCTTTAGACTTTGTTTCAGGCTTGTTTTCATGCACTTAACCTGCCGGGCAGAGGCACGTGCTGATGGGGGTGGCATTGTCAGATGGTTCATTTCCCCATAGAACCAGGCCTCCATTCCAAATTATACAGTCATCGAAATCTGAACTAGGCATCCTCTCCAAAGATGTTAGAAGTCAAAGACCTCGTGGCGCAATGGTAGCGCGTCTGACTCCAGATCAGAAGGTTGCGTGTTCAACTCACGTCGTGGTCATGGTTTTTATGTGTGCAATCTCTGCCGCCTTTACTCAGTGAATCAGCACAAGTACCAATGTGGCTTTACAGTACTAATCTCGCATGGAAACGAACAAACCAATGCTGCTTTTGATGAAAATAGTCTCTCACAAGAACCTGACACACTGCAAAATCCTAAATGAAATTATGTTATTGTCAGTCTTCGAACAGGTAGTTTAATGTATGCTTGGGGGCAGTTTTTTGACACCTGGATGAGAAACGTTCCCTAAGTAAACTGCCTGTTACTCAGGCCCAGAAACTAGGATATGCATATCAATGGTAGATTTGGATAGAACACACTCTAAAGTTTCCAAAACTGTTGAAATAATGTCTCTGAGTATAACAGAACTGATATGGCAGGCGAAAAACCTGAGGAAAATGTATCCAGGAGGTGGGATTGTTTTGATGTGGGTAGTTTTCAATTGAATGCCTTTTGAGTTTCTAATGGGTTAGGACCCAGATTGCAGTTCCTATGGCTACCACTAGATGTCAACAGTCTTTAGACTTTGTTTCAGGCTTGTTTTCATGCACTTAACCTGCCGGGCAGAGGCACGTGCTGATGGGGGTGGCATTGTCAGATGGTTCATTTCCCCATAGAACCAGGCCTCCATTCCAAATTATACAGTCATCGAAATCTGAACTAGGCATCCTCTCCAAAGATGTTAGAAGTCAAAGACCTCGTGGCGCAATGGTAGCGCGTCTGACTCCAGATCAGAAGGTTGCGTGTTCAACTCACGTCGTGGTCATGGTTTTTATGTGTGCAATCTCTGCCGCCTTTACTCAGTGAATCAGCACAAGTACCAATGTGGCTTTACAGTACTAATCTCGCATGGAAACGAACAAACCAATGCTGCTTTTGATGAAAATAGTCTCTCACAAGAACCTGACACACTGCAAAATCCTAAATGAAATTATGTTATTGTCAGTCTTCGAACAGGTAGTTTAATGTATGCTTGGGGGCAGTTTTTTGACACCTGGATGAGAAACGTTCCCTAAGTAAACTGCCTGTTACTCAGGCCCAGAAACTAGGATATGCATATCAATGGTAGATTTGGATAGAACACACTCTAAAGTTTCCAAAACTGTTGAAATAATGTCTCTGAGTATAACAGAACTGATATGGCAGGCGAAAACCTGAGGAAAATGTATCCAGGAGGTGGGATTGTTTTGATGTGGGTAGTTTTCAATTGAATGCCTTTTGAGTTTCTAATGGGTTAGGACCCAGATTGCAGTTCCTATGGCTACCACTAGATGTCAACAGTCTTTAGACTTTGTTTCAGGCTTGTTTTCATGCACTTAACCTGCCGGGCAGAGGCACGTGCTGATGGGGGTGGCATTGTCAGATGGTTCATTTCCCCATAGAACCAGGCCTCCATTCCAAATTATACAGTCATCGAAATCTGAACTAGGCATCCTCTCCAAAGATGTTAGAAGTCAAAGACCTCGTGGCGCAATGGTAGCGCGTCTGACTCCAGATCAGAAGGTTGCGTGTTCAACTCACGTCGTGGTCATGGTTTTTATGTGTGCAATCTCTGCCGCCTTTACTCAGTGAATCAGCACAAGTACCAATGTGGCTTTACAGTACTAATCTCGCATGGAAACGAACAAACCAATGCTGCTTTTGATGAAAATAGTCTCTCACAAGAACCTGACACACTGCAAAATCCTAAATGAAATTATGTTATTGTCAGTCTTCGAACAGGTAGTTTAATGTATGCTTGGGGGCAGTTTTTGACACCTGGATGAGAAACGTTCCCTAAGTAAACTGCCTGTTACTCAGGCCCAGAAACTAGGATATGCATATCAATGGTAGATTTGGATAGAACACACTCTAAAGTTTCCAAAACTGTTGAAATAATGTCTCTGAGTATAACAGAACTGATATGGCAGGCGAAAAACCTGAGGAAAATGTATCCAGGAGGTGGGATTGTTTTGATGTGGGTAGTTTTCAATTGAATGCCTTTTGAGTTTCTAATGGGTTAGGACCCAGATTGCAGTTCCTATGGCTACCACTAGATGTCAACAGTCTTTAGACTTTGTTTCAGGCTTGTTTTCATGCACTTAACCTGCCGGGCAGAGGCACGTGCTGATGGGGGTGGCATTGTCAGATGGTTCATTTCCCCATAGAACCAGGCCTCCATTCCAAATTATACAGTCATCGAAATCTGAACTAGGCATCCTCTCCAAAGATGTTAGAAGTCAAAGACCTCGTGGCGCAATGGTAGCGCGTCTGACTCCAGATCAGAAGGTTGCGTGTTCAACTCACGTCGTGGTCATGGTTTTTATGTGTGCAATCTCTGCCGCCTTTACTCAGTGAATCAGCACAAGTACCAATGTGGCTTTACAGTACTAATCTCGCATGGAAACGAACAAACCAATGCTGCTTTTGATGAAAATAGTCTCTCACAAGAACCTGACACACTGCAAAATCCTAAATGAAATTATGTTATTGTCAGTCTTCGAACAGGTAGTTTAATGTATGCTTGGGGGCAGTTTTTTGACACCTGGATGAGAAACGTTCCCTAAGTAAACTGCCTGTTACTCAGGCCCAGAAACTAGGATATGCATATCAATGGTAGATTTGGATAGAACACACTCTAAAGTTTCCAAAACTGTTGAAATAATGTCTCTGAGTATAACAGAACTGATATGGCAGGCGAAAAACCTGAGGAAAATGTATCCAGGAGGTGGGATTGTTTTGATGTGGGTAGTTTTCAATTGAATGCCTTTTGAGTTTCTAATGGGTTAGGACCCAGATTGCAGTTCCTATGGCTACCACTAGATGTCAACAGTCTTTAGACTTTGTTTCAGGCTTGTTTTCATGCACTTAACCTGCCGGGCAGAGGCACGTGCTGATGGGGGTGGCATTGTCAGATGGTTCATTTCCCCATAGAACCAGGCCTCCATTCCAAATTATACAGTCATCGAAATCTGAACTAGGCATCCTCTCCAAAGATGTTAGAAGTCAAAGACCTCGTGGCGCAATGGTAGCGCGTCTGACTCCAGATCAGAAGGTTGCGTGTTCAACTCACGTCGTGGTCATGGTTTTTATGTGTGCAATCTCTGCCGCCTTTACTCAGTGAATCAGCACAAGTACCAATGTGGCTTTACAGTACTAATCTCGCATGGAAACGAACAAACCAATGCTGCTTTTGATGAAAATAGTCTCTCACAAGAACCTGACACACTGCAAAATCCTAAATGAAATTATGTTATTGTCAGTCTTCGAACAGGTAGTTTAATGTATGCTTGGGGGCAGTTTTTTGACACCTGGATGAGAAACGTTCCCTAAGTAAACTGCCTGTTACTCAGGCCCAGAAACTAGGATATGCATATCAATGGTAGATTTGGATAGAACACACTCTAAAGTTTCCAAAACTGTTGAAATAATGTCTCTGAGTATAACAGAACTGATATGGCAGGCGAAAAACCTGAGGAAAATGTATCCAGGAGGTGGGATTGTTTTGATGTGGGTAGTTTTCAATTGAATGCCTTTTGAGTTTCTAATGGGTTAGGACCCAGATTGCAGTTCCTATGGCTACCACTAGATGTCAACAGTCTTTAGACTTTGTTTCAGGCTTGTTTTCATGCACTTAACCTGCCGGGCAGAGGCACGTGCTGATGGGGGTGGCATTGTCAGATGGTTCATTTCCCCATAGAACCAGGCCTCCATTCCAAATTATACAGTCATCGAAATCTGAACTAGGCATCCTCTCCAAAGATGTTAGAAGTCAAAGACCTCGTGGCGCAATGGTAGCGCGTCTGACTCCAGATCAGAAGGTTGCGTGTTCAACTCACGTCGTGGTCATGGTTTTTATGTGTGCAATCTCTGCCGCCTTTACTCAGTGAATCAGCACAAGTACCAATGTGGCTTTACAGTACTAATCTCGCATGGAAACGAACAAACCAATGCTGCTTTTGATGAAAATAGTCTCTCACAAGAACCTGACACACTGCAAAATCCTAAATGAAATTATGTTATTGTCAGTCTTCGAACAGGTAGTTTAATGTATGCTTGGGGGCAGTTTTTTGACACCTGGATGAGAAACGTTCCCTAAGTAAACTGCCTGTTACTCAGGCCCAGAAACTAGGATATGCATATCAATGGTAGATTTGGATAGAACACACTCTAAAGTTTCCAAAACTGTTGAAATAATGTCTCTGAGTATAACAGAACTGATATGGCAGGCGAAAAACCTGAGGAAAATGTATCCAGGAGGTGGGATTGTTTTGATGTGGGTAGTTTTCAATTGAATGCCTTTTGAGTTTCTAATGGGTTAGGACCCAGATTGCAGTTCCTATGGCTACCACTAGATGTCAACAGTCTTTAGACTTTGTTTCAGGCTTGTTTTCATGCACTTAACCTGCCGGGCAGAGGCACGTGCTGATGGGGGTGGCATTGTCAGATGGTTCATTTCCCCATAGAACCAGGCCTCCATTCCAAATTATACAGTCATCGAAATCTGAACTAGGCATCCTCTCCAAAGATGTTAGAAGTCAAAGACCTCGTGGCGCAATGGTAGCGCGTCTGACTCCAGATCAGAAGGTTGCGTGTTCAACTCACGTCGTGGTCATGGTTTTTATGTGTGCAATCTCTGCCGCCTTTACTCAGTGAATCAGCACAAGTACCAATGTGGCTTTACAGTACTAATCTCGCATGGAAACGAACAAACCAATGCTGCTTTTGATGAAAATAGTCTCTCACAAGAACCTGACACACTGCAAAATCCTAAATGAAATTATGTTATTGTCAGTCTTCGAACAGGTAGTTTAATGTATGCTTGGGGGCAGTTTTTTGACACCTGGATGAGAAACGTTCCCTAAGTAAACTGCCTGTTACTCAGGCCCAGAAACTAGGATATGCATATCAATGGTAGATTTGGATAGAACACACTCTAAAGTTTCCAAAACTGTTGAAATAATGTCTCTGAGTATAACAGAACTGATATGGCAGGCGAAAAACCTGAGGAAAATGTATCCAGGAGGTGGGATTGTTTTGATGTGGGTAGTTTTCAATTGAATGCCTTTTGAGTTTCTAATGGGTTAGGACCCAGATTGCAGTTCCTATGGCTACCACTAGATGTCAACAGTCTTTAGACTTTGTTTCAGGCTTGTTTTCATGCACTTAACCTGCCGGGCAGAGGCACGTGCTGATGGGGGTGGCATTGTCAGATGGTTCATTTCCCCATAGAACCAGGCCTCCATTCCAAATTATACAGTCATCGAAATCTGAACTAGGCATCCTCTCCAAAGATGTTAGAAGTCAAAGACCTCGTGGCGCAATGGTAGCGCGTCTGACTCCAGATCAGAAGGTTGCGTGTTCAACTCACGTCGTGGTCATGGTTTTTATGTGTGCAATCTCTGCCGCCTTTACTCAGTGAATCAGCACAAGTACCAATGTGGCTTTACAGTACTAATCTCGCATGGAAACGAACAAACCAATGCTGCTTTTGATGAAAATAGTCTCTCACAAGAACCTGACACACTGCAAAATCCTAAATGAAATTATGTTATTGTCAGTCTTCGAACAGGTAGTTTAATGTATGCTTGGGGGCAGTTTTTTGACACCTGGATGAGAAACGTTCCCTAAGTAAACTGCCTGTTACTCAGGCCCAGAAACTAGGATATGCATATCAATGGTAGATTTGGATAGAACACACTCTAAAGTTTCCAAAACTGTTGAAATAATGTCTCTGAGTATAACAGAACTGATATGGCAGGCGAAAAACCTGAGGAAAATGTATCCAGGAGGTGGGATTGTTTTGATGTGGGTAGTTTTCAATTGAATGCCTTTTGAGTTTCTAATGGGTTAGGACCCAGATTGCAGTTCCTATGGCTACCACTAGATGTCAACAGTCTTTAGACTTTGTTTCAGGCTTGTTTTCATGCACTTAACCTGCCGGGCAGAGGCACGTGCTGATGGGGGTGGCATTGTCAGATGGTTCATTTCCCCATAGAACCAGGCCTCCATTCCAAATTATACAGTCATCGAAATCTGAACTAGGCATCCTCTCCAAAGATGTTAGAAGTCAAAGACCTCGTGGCGCAATGGTAGCGCGTCTGACTCCAGATCAGAAGGTTGCGTGTTCAACTCACGTCGTGGTCATGGTTTTTATGTGTGCAATCTCTGCCGCCTTTACTCAGTGAATCAGCACAAGTACCAATGTGGCTTTACAGTACTAATCTCGCATGGAAACGAACAAACCAATGCTGCTTTTGATGAAAATAGTCTCTCACAAGAACCTGACACACTGCAAAATCCTAAATGAAATTATGTTATTGTCAGTCTTCGAACAGGTAGTTTAATGTATGCTTGGGGGCAGTTTTTTGACACCTGGATGAGAAACGTTCCCTAAGTAAACTGCCTGTTACTCAGGCCCAGAAACTAGGATATGCATATCAATGGTAGATTTGGATAGAACACACTCTAAAGTTTCCAAAACTGTTGAAATAATGTCTCTGAGTATAACAGAACTGATATGGCAGGCGAAAAACCTGAGGAAAATGTATCCAGGAGGTGGGATTGTTTTGATGTGGGTAGTTTTCAATTGAATGCCTTTTGAGTTTCTAATGGGTTAGGACCCAGATTGCAGTTCCTATGGCTACCACTAGATGTCAACAGTCTTTAGACTTTGTTTCAGGCTTGTTTTCATGCACTTAACCTGCCGGGCAGAGGCACGTGCTGATGGGGGTGGCATTGTCAGATGGTTCATTTCCCCATAGAACCAGGCCTCCATTCCAAATTATACAGTCATCGAAATCTGAACTAGGCATCCTCTCCAAAGATGTTAGAAGTCAAAGACCTCGTGGCGCAATGGTAGCGCGTCTGACTCCAGATCAGAAGGTTGCGTGTTCAACTCACGTCGTGGTCATGGTTTTTATGTGTGCAATCTCTGCCGCCTTTACTCAGTGAATCAGCACAAGTACCAATGTGGCTTTACAGTACTAATCTCGCATGGAAACGAACAAACCAATGCTGCTTTTGATGAAAATAGTCTCTCACAAGAACCTGACACACTGCAAAAATCCTAAATGAAATTATGTTATTGTCAGTCTTCGAACAGGTAGTTTAATGTATGCTTGGGGGCAGTTTTTTGACACCTGGATGAGAAACGTTCCCTAAGTAAACTGCCTGTTACTCAGGCCCAGAAACTAGGATATGCATATCAATGGTAGATTTGGATAGAACACACTCTAAAGTTTCCAAAACTGTTGAAATAATGTCTCTGAGTATAACAGAACTGATATGGCAGGCGAAAAACCTGAGGAAAATGTATCCAGGAGGTGGGATTGTTTTGATGTGGGTAGTTTTCAATTGAATGCCTTTTGAGTTTCTAATGGGTTAGGACCCAGATTGCAGTTCCTATGGCTACCACTAGATGTCAACAGTCTTTAGACTTTGTTTCAGGCTTGTTTTCATGCACTTAACCTGCCGGGCAGAGGCACGTGCTGATGGGGGTGGCATTGTCAGATGGTTCATTTCCCCATAGAACCAGGCCTCCATTCCAAATTATACAGTCATCGAAATCTGAACTAGGCATCCTCTCCAAAGATGTTAGAAGTCAAAGACCTCGTGGCGCAATGGTAGCGCGTCTGACTCCAGATCAGAAGGTTGCGTGTTCAACTCACGTCGTGGTCATGGTTTTTATGTGTGCAATCTCTGCCGCCTTTACTCAGTGAATCAGCACAAGTACCAATGTGGCTTTACAGTACTAATCTCGCATGGAAACGAACAAACCAATGCTGCTTTTGATGAAAATAGTCTCTCACAAGAACCTGACACACTGCAAAATCCTAAATGAAATTATGTTATTGTCAGTCTTCGAACAGGTAGTTTAATGTATGCTTGGGGGCAGTTTTTTGACACCTGGATGAGAAACGTTCCCTAAGTAAACTGCCTGTTACTCAGGCCCAGAAACTAGGATATGCATATCAATGGTAGATTTGGATAGAACACACTCTAAAGTTTCCAAAACTGTTGAAATAATGTCTCTGAGTATAACAGAACTGATATGGCAGGCGAAAACCTGAGGAAAATGTATCCAGGAGGTGGGATTGTTTTGATGTGGGTAGTTTTCAATTGAATGCCTTTTGAGTTTCTAATGGGTTAGGACCCAGATTGCAGTTCCTATGGCTACCACTAGATGTCAACAGTCTTTAGACTTTGTTTCAGGCTTGTTTTCATGCACTTAACCTGCCGGGCAGAGGCACGTGCTGATGGGGGTGGCATTGTCAGATGGTTCATTTCCCCATAGAACCAGGCCTCCATTCCAAATTATACAGTCATCGAAATCTGAACTAGGCATCCTCTCCAAAGATGTTAGAAGTCAAAGACCTCGTGGCGCAATGGTAGCGCGTCTGACTCCAGATCAGAAGGTTGCGTGTTCAACTCACGTCGTGGTCATGGTTTTTATGTGTGCAATCTCTGCCGCCTTTACTCAGTGAATCAGCACAAGTACCAATGTGGCTTTACAGTACTAATCTCGCATGGAAACGAACAAACCAATGCTGCTTTTGATGAAAATAGTCTCTCACAAGAACCTGACACACTGCAAAATCCTAAATGAAATTATGTTATTGTCAGTCTTCGAACAGGTAGTTTAATGTATGCTTGGGGGCAGTTTTTTGACACCTGGATGAGAAACGTTCCCTAAGTAAACTGCCTGTTACTCAGGCCCAGAAACTAGGATATGCATATCAATGGTAGATTTGGATAGAACACACTCTAAAGTTTCCAAAACTGTTGAAATAATGTCTCTGAGTATAACAGAACTGATATGGCAGGCGAAAAACCTGAGGAAAATGTATCCAGGAGGTGGGATTGTTTTGATGTGGGTAGTTTTCAATTGAATGCCTTTTGAGTTTCTAATGGGTTAGGACCCAGATTGCAGTTCCTATGGCTACCACTAGATGTCAACAGTCTTTAGACTTTGTTTCAGGCTTGTTTTCATGCACTTAACCTGCCGGGCAGAGGCACGTGCTGATGGGGGTGGCATTGTCAGATGGTTCATTTCCCCATAGAAACAGGCCTCCATTCCAAATTATACAGTCATCGAAATCTGAACTAGGCATCCTCTCCAAAGATGTTAGAAGTCAAAGACCTCGTGGCGCAATGGTAGCGCGTCTGACTCCAGATCAGAAGGTTGCGTGTTCAACTCACGTCGTGGTCATGGTTTTTATGTGTGCAATCTCTGCCGCCTTTACTCAGTGAATCAGCACAAGTACCAATGTGGCTTTACAGTACTAATCTCGCATGGAAACGAACAAACCAATGCTGCTTTTGATGAAAATAGTCTCTCACAAGAACCTGACACACTGCAAAATCCTAAATGAAATTATGTTATTGTCAGTCTTCGAACAGGTAGTTTAATGTATGCTTGGGGGCAGTTTTTTGACACCTGGATGAGAAACGTTCCCTAAGTAAACTGCCTGTTACTCAGGCCCAGAAACTAGGATATGCATATCAATGGTAGATTTGGATAGAACACACTCTAAAGTTTCCAAAACTGTTGAAATAATGTCTCTGAGTATAACAGAACTGATATGGCAGGCGAAAAACTGAGGAAAATGTATCCAGGAGGTGGGATTGTTTTGATGTGGGTAGTTTTCAATTGAATGCCTTTTGAGTTTCTAATGGGTTAGGACCCAGATTGCAGTTCCTATGGCTACCACTAGATGTCAACAGTCTTTAGACTTTGTTTCAGGCTTGTTTTCATGCACTTAACCTGCCGGGCAGAGGCACGTGCTGATGGGGGTGGCATTGTCAGATGGTTCATTTCCCCATAGAACCAGGCCTCCATTCCAAATTATACAGTCATCGAAATCTGAACTAGGCATCCTCTCCAAAGATGTTAGAAGTCAAAGACCTCGTGGCGCAATGGTAGCGCGTCTGACTCCAGATCAGAAGGTTGCGTGTTCAACTCACGTCGTGGTCATGGTTTTTATGTGTGCAATCTCTGCCGCCTTTACTCAGTGAATCAGCACAAGTACCAATGTGGCTTTACAGTACTAATCTCGCATGGAAACGAACAAACCAATGCTGCTTTTGATGAAAATAGTCTCTCACAAGAACCTGACACACTGCAAAATCCTAAATGAAATTATGTTATTGTCAGTCTTCGAACAGGTAGTTTAATGTATGCTTGGGGGCAGTTTTTTGACACCTGGATGAGAAACGTTCCCTAAGTAAACTGCCTGTTACTCAGGCCCAGAAACTAGGATATGCATATCAATGGTAGATTTGGATAGAACACACTCTAAAGTTTCCAAAACTGTTGAAATAATGTCTCTGAGTATAACAGAACTGATATGGCAGGCGAAAAACCTGAGGAAAATGTATCCAGGAGGTGGGATTGTTTTGATGTGGGTAGTTTTCAATTGAATGCCTTTTGAGTTTCTAATGGGTTAGGACCCAGATTGCAGTTCCTATGGCTACCACTAGATGTCAACAGTCTTTAGACTTTGTTTCAGGCTTGTTTTCATGCACTTAACCTGCCGGGCAGAGGCACGTGCTGATGGGGGTGGCATTGTCAGATGGTTCATTTCCCCATAGAACCAGGCCTCCATTCCAAATTATACAGTCATCGAAATCTGAACTAGGCATCCTCTCCAAAGATGTTAGAAGTCAAAGACCTCGTGGCGCAATGGTAGCGCGTCTGACTCCAGATCAGAAGGTTGCGTGTTCAACTCACGTCGTGGTCATGGTTTTTATGTGTGCAATCTCTGCCGCCTTTACTCAGTGAATCAGCACAAGTACCAATGTGGCTTTACACTACTAATCTCGCATGGAAACGAACAAACCAATGCTGCTTTTGATGAAAATAGTCTCTCACAAGAACCTGACACACTGCAAAATCCTAAATGAAATTATGTTATTGTCAGTCTTCGAACAGGTAGTTTAATGTATGCTTGGGGGCAGTTTTTTGACACCTGGATGAGAAACGTTCCCTAAGTAAACTGCCTGTTACTCAGGCCCAGAAACTAGGATATGCATATAAATGGTAGATTTGGATAGAACACACTCTAAAGTTTCCAAAACTGTTGAAATAATGTCTCTGAGTATAACAGAACTGATATGGCAGGCGAAAACCTGAGGAAAATGTATCCAGGAGGTGGGATTGTTTTGATGTGGGTAGTTTTCAATTGAATGCCTTTTGAGTTTCTAATGGGTTAGGACCCAGATTGCAGTTCCTATGGCTACCACTAGATGTCAACAGTCTTTAGACTTTGTTTCAGGCTTGTTTTCATGCACTTAACCTGCCGGGCAGAGGCACGTGCTGATGGGGGTGGCATTGTCAGATGGTTCATTTCCCCATAGAACCAGGCCTCCATTCCAAATTATACAGTCATCGAAATCTGAACTAGGCATCCTCTCCAAAGATGTTAGAAGTCAAAGACCTCGTGGCGCAATGGTAGCGCGTCTGACTCCAGATCAGAAGGTTGCGTGTTCAACTCACGTCGTGGTCATGGTTTTTATGTGTGCAATCTCTGCCGCCTTTACTCAGTGAATCAGCACAAGTACCAGTGTGGCTTTACAGTACTAATCTCGCATGGAAACGAACAAACCAATGCTGCTTTTGATGAAAATAGTCTCTCACAAGAACCTGACACACTGCAAAATCCTAAATGAAATTATGTTATTGTCAGTCTTCGAACAGGTAGTTTAATGTATGCTTGGGGGCAGTTTTTTGACACCTGGATGAGAAACGTTCCCTAAGTAAACTGCCTGTTACTCAGGCCCAGAAACTAGGATATGCATATCAATGGTAGATTTGGATAGAACACACTCTAAAGTTTCCAAAACTGTTGAAATAATGTCTCTGAGTATAACAGAACTGATATGGCAGGCGAAAAACCTGAGGAAAATGTATCCAGGAGGTGGGATTGTTTTGATGTGGGTAGTTTTCAATTGAATGCCTTTTGAGTTTCTAATGGGTTAGGACCCAGATTGCAGTTCCTATGGCTACCACTAGATGTCAACAGTCTTTAGACTTTGTTTCAGGCTTGTTTTCATGCACTTAACCTGCCGGGCAGAGGCACGTGCTGATGGGGGTGGCATTGTCAGATGGTTCATTTCCCCATAGAACCAGGCCTCCATTCCAAATTATACAGTCATCGAAATCTGAACTAGGCATCCTCTCCAAAGATGTTAGAAGTCAAAGACCTCGTGGCGCAATGGTAGCGCGTCTGACTCCAGATCAGAAGGTTGCGTGTTCAACTCACGTCGTGGTCATGGTTTTTATGTGTGCAATCTCTGCCGCCTTTACTCAGTGAATCAGCACAAGTACCAATGTGGCTTTACAGTACTAATCTCGCATGGAAACGAACAAACCAATGCTGCTTTTGATGAAAATAGTCTCTCACAAGAACCTGACACACTGCAAAATCCTAAATGAAATTATGTTATTGTCAGTCTTCGAACAGGTAGTTTAATGTATGCTTGGGGGCAGTTTTTTGACACCTGGATGAGAAACGTTCCCTAAGTAAACTGCCTGTTACTCAGGCCCAGAAACTAGGATATGCATATCAATGGTAGATTTGGATAGAACACACTCTAAAGTTTCCAAAACTGTTGAAATAATGTCTCTGAGTATAACAGAACTGATATGGCAGGCGAAAAACCTGAGGAAAATGTATCCAGGAGGTGGGATTGTTTTGATGTGGGTAGTTTTCAATTGAATGCCTTTTGAGTTTCTAATGGGTTAGGACCCAGATTGCAGTTCCTATGGCTACCACTAGATGTCAACAGTCTTTAGACTTTGTTTCAGGCTTGTTTTCATGCACTTAACCTGCCGGGCAGAGGCACGTGCTGATGGGGGTGGCATTGTCAGATGGTTCATTTCCCCATAGAACCAGGCCTCCATTCCAAATTATACAGTCATCGAAATCTGAACTAGGCATCCTCTCCAAAGATGTTAGAAGTCAAAGACCTCGTGGCGCAATGGTAGCGCGTCTGACTCCAGATCAGAAGGTTGCGTGTTCAACTCACGTCGTGGTCATGGTTTTTATGTGTGCAATCTCTGCCGCCTTTACTCAGTGAATCAGCACAAGTACCAATGTGGCTTTACAGTACTAATCTCGCATGGAAACGAACAAACCAATGCTGCTTTTGATGAAAATAGTCTCTCACAAGAACCTGACACACTGCAAAATCCTAAATGAAATTATGTTATTGTCAGTCTTCGAACAGGTAGTTTAATGTATGCTTGGGGGCAGTTTTTTGACACCTGGATGAGAAACGTTCCCTAAGTAAACTGCCTGTTACTCAGGCCCAGAAACTAGGATATGCATATCAATGGTAGATTTGGATAGAACACACTCTAAAGTTTCCAAAACTGTTGAAATAATGTCTCTGAGTATAACAGAACTGATATGGCAGGCGAAAAACCTGAGGAAAATGTATCCAGGAGGTGGGATTGTTTTGATGTGGGTAGTTTTCAATTGAATGCCTTTTGAGTTTCTAATGGGTTAGGACCCAGATTGCAGTTCCTATGGCTACCACTAGATGTCAACAGTCTTTAGACTTTGTTTCAGGCTTGTTTTCATGCACTTAACCTGCCGGGCAGAGGCACGTGCTGATGGGGGTGGCATTGTCAGATGGTTCATTTCCCCATAGAACCAGGCCTCCATTCCAAATTATACAGTCATCGAAATCTGAACTAGGCATCCTCTCCAAAGATGTTAGAAGTCAAAGACCTCGTGGCGCAATGGTAGCGCGTCTGACTCCAGATCAGAAGGTTGCGTGTTCAACTCACGTCGTGGTCATGGTTTTTATGTGTGCAATCTCTGCCGCCTTTACTCAGTGAATCAGCACAAGTACCAATGTGGCTTTACAGTACTAATCTCGCATGGAAACGAACAAACCAATGCTGCTTTTGATGAAAATAGTCTCTCACAAGAACCTGACACACTGCAAAATCCTAAATGAAATTATGTTATTGTCAGTCTTCGAACAGGTAGTTTAATGTATGCTTGGGGGCAGTTTTTTGACACCTGGATGAGAAACGTTCCCTAAGTAAACTGCCTGTTACTCAGGCCCAGAAACTAGGATATGCATATCAATGGTAGATTTGGATAGAACACACTCTAAAGTTTCCAAAACTGTTGAAATAATGTCTCTGAGTATAACAGAACTGATATGGCAGGCGAAAAACCTGAGGAAAATGTATCCAGGAGGTGGGATTGTTTTGATGTGGGTAGTTTTCAATTGAATGCCTTTTGAGTTTCTAATGGGTTAGGACCCAGATTGCAGTTCCTATGGCTACCACTAGATGTCAACAGTCTTTAGACTTTGTTTCAGGCTTGTTTTCATGCACTTAACCTGCCGGGCAGAGGCACGTGCTGATGGGGGTGGCATTGTCAGATGGTTCATTTCCCCATAGAACCAGGCCTCCATTCCAAATTATACAGTCATCGAAATCTGAACTAGGCATCCTCTCCAAAGATGTTAGAAGTCAAAGACCTCGTGGCGCAATGGTAGCGCGTCTGACTCCAGATCAGAAGGTTGCGTGTTCAACTCACGTCGTGGTCATGGTTTTTATGTGTGCAATCTCTGCCGCCTTTACTCAGTGAATCAGCACAAGTACCAATGTGGCTTTACAGTACTAATCTCGCATGGAAACGAACAAACCAATGCTGCTTTTGATGAAAATAGTCTCTCACAAGAACCTGACACACTGCAAAATCCTAAATGAAATTATGTTATTGTCAGTCTTCGAACAGGTAGTTTAATGTATGCTTGGGGGCAGTTTTTTGACACCTGGATGAGAAACGTTCCCTAAGTAAACTGCCTGTTACTCAGGCCCAGAAACTAGGATATGCATATCAATGGTAGATTTGGATAGAACACACTCTAAAGTTTCCAAAACTGTTGAAATAATGTCTCTGAGTATAACAGAACTGATATGGCAGGCGAAAAACCTGAGGAAAATGTATCCAGGAGGTGGGATTGTTTTGATGTGGGTAGTTTTCAATTGAATGCCTTTTGAGTTTCTAATGGGTTAGGACCCAGATTGCAGTTCCTATGGCTACCACTAGATGTCAACAGTCTTTAGACTTTGTTTCAGGCTTGTTTTCATGCACTTAACCTGCCGGGCAGAGGCACGTGCTGATGGGGGTGGCATTGTCAGATGGTTCATTTCCCCATAGAACCAGGCCTCCATTCCAAATTATACAGTCATCGAAATCTGAACTAGGCATCCTCTCCAAAGATGTTAGAAGTCAAAGACCTCGTGGCGCAATGGTAGCGCGTCTGACTCCAGATCAGAAGGTTGCGTGTTCAACTCACGTCGTGGTCATGGTTTTTATGTGTGCAATCTCTGCCGCCTTTACTCAGTGAATCAGCACAAGTACCAATGTGGCTTTACAGTACTAATCTCGCATGGAAACGAACAAACCAATGCTGCTTTTGATGAAAATAGTCTCTCACAAGAACCTGACACACTGCAAAATCCTAAATGAAATTATGTTATTGTCAGTCTTCGAACAGGTAGTTTAATGTATGCTTGGGGGCAGTTTTTTGACACCTGGATGAGAAACGTTCCCTAAGTAAACTGCCTGTTACTCAGGCCCAGAAACTAGGATATGCATATCAATGGTAGATTTGGATAGAACACACTCTAAAGTTTCCAAAACTGTTGAAATAATGTCTCTGAGTATAACAGAACTGATATGGCAGGCGAAAACCTGAGGAAAATGTATCCAGGAGGTGGGATTGTTTTGATGTGGGTAGTTTTCAATTGAATGCCTTTTGAGTTTCTAATGGGTTAGGACCCAGATTGCAGTTCCTATGGCTACCACTAGATGTCAACAGTCTTTAGACTTTGTTTCAGGCTTGTTTTCATGCACTTAACCTGCCGGGCAGAGGCACGTGCTGATGGGGGTGGCATTGTCAGATGGTTCATTTCCCCATAGAACCAGGCCTCCATTCCAAATTATACAGTCATCGAAATCTGAACTAGGCATCCTCTCCAAAGATGTTAGAAGTCAAAGACCTCGTGGCGCAATGGTAGCGCGTCTGACTCCAGATCAGAAGGTTGCGTGTTCAACTCACGTCGTGGTCATGGTTTTTATGTGTGCAATCTCTGCCGCCTTTACTCAGTGAATCAGCACAAGTACCAATGTGGCTTTACAGTACTAATCTCGCATGGAAACGAACAAACCAATGCTGCTTTTGATGAAAATAGTCTCTCACAAGAACCTGACACACTGCAAAATCCTAAATGAAATTATGTTATTGTCAGTCTTCGAACAGGTAGTTTAATGTATGCTTGGGGGCAGTTTTTTGACACCTGGATGAGAAACGTTCCTAAGTAAACTGCCTGTTACTCAGGCCCAGAAACTAGGATATGCATATCAATGGTAGATTTGGATAGAACACACTCTAAAGTTTCCAAAACTGTTGAAATAATGTCTCTGAGTATAACAGAACTGATATGGCAGGCGAAAAACCTGAGGAAAATGTATCCAGGAGGTGGGATTGTTTTGATGTGGGTAGTTTTCAATTGAATGCCTTTTGAGTTTCTAATGGGTTAGGACCCAGATTGCAGTTCCTATGGCTACCACTAGATGTCAACAGTCTTTAGACTTTGTTTCAGGCTTGTTTTCATGCACTTAACCTGCCGGGCAGAGGCACGTGCTGATGGGGGTGGCATTGTCAGATGGTTCATTTCCCCATAGAACCAGGCCTCCATTCCAAATTATACAGTCATCGAAATCTGAACTAGGCATCCTCTCCAAAGATGTTAGAAGTCAAAGACCTCGTGGCGCAATGGTAGCGCGTCTGACTCCAGATCAGAAGGTTGCGTGTTCAACTCACGTCGTGGTCATGGTTTTTATGTGTGCAATCTCTGCCGCCTTTACTCAGTGAATCAGCACAAGTACCAATGTGGCTTTACAGTACTAATCTCGCATGGAAACGAACAAACCAATGCTGCTTTTGATGAAAATAGTCTCTCACAAGAACCTGACACACTGCAAAATCCTAAATGAAATTATGTTATTGTCAGTCTTCGAACAGGTAGTTTAATGTATGCTTGGGGGCAGTTTTTTGACACCTGGATGAGAAACGTTCCCTAAGTAAACTGCCTGTTACTCAGGCCCAGAAACTAGGATATGCATATCAATGGTAGATTTGGATAGAACACACTCTAAAGTTTCCAAAACTGTTGAAATAATGTCTCTGAGTATAACAGAACTGATATGGCAGGCGAAAAACCTGAGGAAAATGTATCCAGGAGGTGGGATTGTTTTGATGTGGGTAGTTTTCAATTGAATGCCTTTTGAGTTTCTAATGGGTTAGGACCCAGATTGCAGTTCCTATGGCTACCACTAGATGTCAACAGTCTTTAGACTTTGTTTCAGGCTTGTTTTCATGCACTTAACCTGCCGGGCAGAGGCACGTGCTGATGGGGGTGGCATTGTCAGATGGTTCATTTCCCCATAGAACCAGGCCTCCATTCCAAATTATACAGTCATCGAAATCTGAACTAGGCATCCTCTCCAAAGATGTTAGAAGTCAAAGACCTCGTGGCGCAATGGTAGCGCGTCTGACTCCAGATCAGAAGGTTGCGTGTTCAACTCACGTCGTGGTCATGGTTTTTATGTGTGCAATCTCTGCCGCCTTTACTCAGTGAATCAGCACAAGTACCAATGTGGCTTTACAGTACTAATCTCGCATGGAAACGAACAAACCAATGCTGCTTTTGATGAAAATAGTCTCTCACAAGAACCTGACACACTGCAAAATCCTAAATGAAATTATGTTATTGTCAGTCTTCGAACAGGTAGTTTAATGTATGCTTGGGGGCAGTTTTTTGACACCTGGATGAGAAACGTTCCCTAAGTAAACTGCCTGTTACTCAGGCCCAGAAACTAGGATATGCATATCAATGGTAGATTTGGATAGAACACACTCTAAAGTTTCCAAAACTGTTGAAATAATGTCTCTGAGTATAACAGAACTGATATGGCAGGCGAAAAACCTGAGGAAAATGTATCCAGGAGGTGGGATTGTTTTGATGTGGGTAGTTTTCAATTGAATGCCTTTTGAGTTTCTAATGGGTTAGGACCCAGATTGCAGTTCCTATGGCTACCACTAGATGTCAACAGTCTTTAGACTTTGTTTCAGGCTTGTTTTCATGCACTTAACCTGCCGGGCAGAGGCACGTGCTGATGGGGGTGGCATTGTCAGATGGTTCATTTCCCCATAGAACCAGGCCTCCATTCCAAATTATACAGTCATCGAAATCTGAACTAGGCATCCTCTCCAAAGATGTTAGAAGTCAAAGACCTCGTGGCGCAATGGTAGCGCGTCTGACTCCAGATCAGAAGGTTGCGTGTTCAACTCACGTCGTGGTCATGGTTTTTATGTGTGCAATCTCTGCCGCCTTTACTCAGTGAATCAGCACAAGTACCAATGTGGCTTTACAGTACTAATCTCGCATGGAAACGAACAAACCAATGCTGCTTTTGATGAAAATAGTCTCTCACAAGAACCTGACACACTGCAAAATCCTAAATGAAATTATGTTATTGTCAGTCTTCGAACAGGTAGTTTAATGTATGCTTGGGGGCAGTTTTTTGACACCTGGATGAGAAACGTTCCCTAAGTAAACTGCCTGTTACTCAGGCCCAGAAACTAGGATATGCATATCAATGGTAGATTTGGATAGAACACACTCTAAAGTTTCCAAAACTGTTGAAATAATGTCTCTGAGTATAACAGAACTGATATGGCAGGCGAAAAACCTGAGGAAAATGTATCCAGGAGGTGGGATTGTTTTGATGTGGGTAGTTTTCAATTGAATGCCTTTTGAGTTTCTAATGGGTTAGGACCCAGATTGCAGTTCCTATGGCTACCACTAGATGTCAACAGTCTTTAGACTTTGTTTCAGGCTTGTTTTCATGCACTTAACCTGCCGGGCAGAGGCACGTGCTGATGGGGGTGGCATTGTCAGATGGTTCATTTCCCCATAGAACCAGGCCTCCATTCCAAATTATACAGTCATCGAAATCTGAACTAGGCATCCTCTCCAAAGATGTTAGAAGTCAAAGACCTCGTGGCGCAATGGTAGCGCGTCTGACTCCAGATCAGAAGGTTGCGTGTTCAACTCACGTCGTGGTCATGGTTTTTATGTGTGCAATCTCTGCCGCCTTTACTCAGTGAATCAGCACAAGTACCAATGTGGCTTTACAGTACTAATCTCGCATGGAAACGAACAAACCAATGCTGCTTTTGATGAAAATAGTCTCTCACAAGAACCTGACACACTGCAAAATCCTAAATGAAATTATGTTATTGTCAGTCTTCGAACAGGTAGTTTAATGTATGCTTGGGGGCAGTTTTTTGACACCTGGATGAGAAACGTTCCCTAAGTAAACTGCCTGTTACTCAGGCCCAGAAACTAGGATATGCATATCAATGGTAGATTTGGATAGAACACACTCTAAAGTTTCCAAAACTGTTGAAATAATGTCTCTGAGTATAACAGAACTGATATGGCAGGCGAAAAACCTGAGGAAAATGTATCCAGGAGGTGGGATTGTTTTGATGTGGGTAGTTTTCAATTGAATGCCTTTTGAGTTTCTAATGGGTTAGGACCCAGATTGCAGTTCCTATGGCTACCACTAGATGTCAACAGTCTTTAGACTTTGTTTCAGGCTTGTTTTCATGCACTTAACCTGCCGGGCAGAGGCACGTGCTGATGGGGGTGGCATTGTCAGATGGTTCATTTCCCCATAGAACCAGGCCTCCATTCCAAATTATACAGTCATCGAAATCTGAACTAGGCATCCTCTCCAAAGATGTTAGAAGTCAAAGACCTCGTGGCGCAATGGTAGCGCGTCTGACTCCAGATCAGAAGGTTGCGTGTTCAACTCACGTCGTGGTCATGGTTTTTATGTGTGCAATCTCTGCCGCCTTTACTCAGTGAATCAGCACAAGTACCAATGTGGCTTTACAGTACTAATCTCGCATGGAAACGAACAAACCAATGCTGCTTTTGATGAAAATAGTCTCTCACAAGAACCTGACACACTGCAAAATCCTAAATGAAATTATGTTATTGTCAGTCTTCGAACAGGTAGTTTAATGTATGCTTGGGGGCAGTTTTTTGACACCTGGATGAGAAACGTTCCCTAAGTAAACTGCCTGTTACTCAGGCCCAGAAACTAGGATATGCATATCAATGGTAGATTTGGATAGAACACACTCTAAAGTTTCCAAAACTGTTGAAATAATGTCTCTGAGTATAACAGAACTGATATGGCAGGCGAAAAACCTGAGGAAAATGTATCCAGGAGGTGGGATTGTTTTGATGTGGGTAGTTTTCAATTGAATGCCTTTTGAGTTTCTAATGGGTTAGGACCCAGATTGCAGTTCCTATGGCTACCACTAGATGTCAACAGTCTTTAGACTTTGTTTCAGGCTTGTTTTCATGCACTTAACCTGCCGGGCAGAGGCACGTGCTGATGGGGGTGGCATTGTCAGATGGTTCATTTCCCCATAGAACCAGGCCTCCATTCCAAATTATACAGTCATCGAAATCTGAACTAGGCATCCTCTCCAAAGATGTTAGAAGTCAAAGACCTCGTGGCGCAATGGTAGCGCGTCTGACTCCAGATCAGAAGGTTGCGTGTTCAACTCACGTCGTGGTCATGGTTTTTATGTGTGCAATCTCTGCCGCCTTTACTCAGTGAATCAGCACAAGTACCAATGTGGCTTTACAGTACTAATCTCGCATGGAAACGAACAAACCAATGCTGCTTTTGATGAAAATAGTCTCTCACAAGAACCTGACACACTGCAAAATCCTAAATGAAATTATGTTATTGTCAGTCTTCGAACAGGTAGTTTAATGTATGCTTGGGGGCAGTTTTTTGACACCTGGATGAGAAACGTTCCCTAAGTAAACTGCCTGTTACTCAGGCCCAGAAACTAGGATATGCATATCAATGGTAGATTTGGATAGAACACACTCTAAAGTTTCCAAAACTGTTGAAATAATGTCTCTGAGTATAACAGAACTGATATGGCAGGCGAAAAACCTGAGGAAAATGTATCCAGGAGGTGGGATTGTTTTGATGTGGGTAGTTTTCAATTGAATGCCTTTTGAGTTTCTAATGGGTTAGGACCCAGATTGCAGTTCCTATGGCTACCACTAGATGTCAACAGTCTTTAGACTTTGTTTCAGGCTTGTTTTCATGCACTTAACCTGCCGGGCAGAGGCACGTGCTGATGGGGGTGGCATTGTCAGATGGTTCATTTCCCCATAGAACCAGGCCTCCATTCCAAATTATACAGTCATCGAAATCTGAACTAGGCATCCTCTCCAAAGATGTTAGAAGTCAAAGACCTCGTGGCGCAATGGTAGCGCGTCTGACTCCAGATCAGAAGGTTGCGTGTTCAACTCACGTCGTGGTCATGGTTTTTATGTGTGCAATCTCTGCCGCCTTTACTCAGTGAATCAGCACAAGTACCAATGTGGCTTTACAGTACTAATCTCGCATGGAAACGAACAAACCAATGCTGCTTTTGATGAAAATAGTCTCTCACAAGAACCTGACACACTGCAAAATCCTAAATGAAATTATGTTATTGTCAGTCTTCGAACAGGTAGTTTAATGTATGCTTGGGGGCAGTTTTTTGACACCTGGATGAGAAACGTTCCCTAAGTAAACTGCCTGTTACTCAGGCCCAGAAACTAGGATATGCATATCAATGGTAGATTTGGATAGAACACACTCTAAAGTTTCCAAAACTGTTGAAATAATGTCTCTGAGTATAACAGAACTGATATGGCAGGCGAAAACCTGAGGAAAATGTATCCAGGAGGTGGGATTGTTTTGATGTGGGTAGTTTTCAATTGAATGCCTTTTGAGTTTCTAATGGGTTAGGACCCAGATTGCAGTTCCTATGGCTACCACTAGATGTCAACAGTCTTTAGACTTTGTTTCAGGCTTGTTTTCATGCACTTAACCTGCCGGGCAGAGGCACGTGCTGATGGGGGTGGCATTGTCAGATGGTTCATTTCCCCATAGAACCAGGCCTCCATTCCAAATTATACAGTCATCGAAATCTGAACTAGGCATCCTCTCCAAAGATGTTAGAAGTCAAAGACCTCGTGGCGCAATGGTAGCGCGTCTGACTCCAGATCAGAAGGTTGCGTGTTCAACTCACGTCGTGGTCATGGTTTTTATGTGTGCAATCTCTGCCGCCTTTACTCAGTGAATCAGCACAAGTACCAATGTGGCTTTACAGTACTAATCTCGCATGGAAACGAACAAACCAATGCTGCTTTTGATGAAAATAGTCTCTCACAAGAACCTGACACACTGCAAAATCCTAAATGAAATTATGTTATTGTCAGTCTTCGAACAGGTAGTTTAATGTATGCTTGGGGGCAGTTTTTTGACACCTGGATGAGAAACGTTCCCTAAGTAAACTGCCTGTTACTCAGGCCCAGAAACTAGGATATGCATATCAATGGTAGATTTGGATAGAACACACTCTAAAGTTTCCAAAACTGTTGAAATAATGTCTCTGAGTATAACAGAACTGATATGGCAGGCGAAAAACCTGAGGAAAATGTATCCAGGAGGTGGGATTGTTTTGATGTGGGTAGTTTTCAATTGAATGCCTTTTGAGTTTCTAATGGGTTAGGACCCAGATTGCAGTTCCTATGGCTACCACTAGATGTCAACAGTCTTTAGACTTTGTTTCAGGCTTGTTTTCATGCACTTAACCTGCCGGGCAGAGGCACGTGCTGATGGGGGTGGCATTGTCAGATGGTTCATTTCCCCATAGAACCAGGCCTCCATTCCAAATTATACAGTCATCGAAATCTGAACTAGGCATCCTCTCCAAAGATGTTAGAAGTCAAAGACCTCGTGGCGCAATGGTAGCGCGTCTGACTCCAGATCAGAAGGTTGCGTGTTCAACTCACGTCGTGGTCATGGTTTTTATGTGTGCAATCTCTGCCGCCTTTACTCAGTGAATCAGCACAAGTACCAATGTGGCTTTACAGTACTAATCTCGCATGGAAACGAACAAACCAATGCTGCTTTTGATGAAAATAGTCTCTCACAAGAACCTGACACACTGCAAAATCCTAAATGAAATTATGTTATTGTCAGTCTTCGAACAGGTAGTTTAATGTATGCTTGGGGGCAGTTTTTGACACCTGGATGAGAAACGTTCCCTAAGTAAACTGCCTGTTACTCAGGCCCAGAAACTAGGATATGCATATCAATGGTAGATTTGGATAGAACACACTCTAAAGTTTCCAAAACTGTTGAAATAATGTCTCTGAGTATAACAGAACTGATATGGCAGGCGAAAAACCTGAGGAAAATGTATCCAGGAGGTGGGATTGTTTTGATGTGGGTAGTTTTCAATTGAATGCCTTTTGAGTTTCTAATGGGTTAGGACCCAGATTGCAGTTCCTATGGCTACCACTAGATGTCAACAGTCTTTAGACTTTGTTTCAGGCTTGTTTTCATGCACTTAACCTGCCGGGCAGAGGCACGTGCTGATGGGGGTGGCATTGTCAGATGGTTCATTTCCCCATAGAACCAGGCCTCCATTCCAAATTATACAGTCATCGAAATCTGAACTAGGCATCCTCTCCAAAGATGTTAGAAGTCAAAGACCTCGTGGCGCAATGGTAGCGCGTCTGACTCCAGATCAGAAGGTTGCGTGTTCAACTCACGTCGTGGTCATGGTTTTTATGTGTGCAATCTCTGCCGCCTTTACTCAGTGAATCAGCACAAGTACCAATGTGGCTTTACAGTACTAATCTCGCATGGAAACGAACAAACCAATGCTGCTTTTGATGAAAATAGTCTCTCACAAGAACCTGACACACTGCAAAATCCTAAATGAAATTATGTTATTGTCAGTCTTCGAACAGGTAGTTTAATGTATGCTTGGGGCAGTTTTTTGACACCTGGATGAGAAACGTTCCCTAAGTAAACTGCCTGTTACTCAGGCCCAGAAACTAGGATAGGCATATCAATGGTAGATTTGGATAGAACACACTCTAAAGTTTCCAAAACTGTTGAAATAATGTCTCTGAGTATAACAGAACTGATATGGCAGGCGAAAAACCTGAGGAAAATGTATCCAGGAGGTGGGATTGTTTTGATGTGGGTAGTTTTCAATTGAATGCCTTTTGAGTTTCTAATGGGTTAGGACCCAGATTGCAGTTCCTATGGCTACCACTAGATGTCAACAGTCTTTAGACTTTGTTTCAGGCTTGTTTTCATGCACTTAACCTGCCGGGCAGAGGCACGTGCTGATGGGGGTGGCATTGTCAGATGGTTCATTTCCCCATAGAACCAGGCCTCCATTCCAAATTATACAGTCATCGAAATCTGAACTAGGCATCCTCTCCAAAGATGTTAGAAGTCAAAGACCTCGTGGCGCAATGGTAGCGCGTCTGACTCCAGATCAGAAGGTTGCGTGTTCAACTCACGTCGTGGTCATGGTTTTTATGTGTGCAATCTCTGCCGCCTTTACTCAGTGAATCAGCACAAGTACCAATGTGGCTTTACAGTACTAATCTCGCATGGAAACGAACAAACCAATGCTGCTTTTGATGAAAATAGTCTCTCACAAGAACCTGACACACTGCAAAATCCTAAATGAAATTATGTTATTGTCAGTCTTCGAACAGGTAGTTTAATGTATGCTTGGGGGCAGTTTTTTGACACCTGGATGAGAAACGTTCCCTAAGTAAACTGCCTGTTACTCAGGCCCAGAAACTAGGATATGCATATCAATGGTAGATTTGGATAGAACACACTCTAAAGTTTCCAAAACTGTTGAAATAATGTCTCTGAGTATAACAGAACTGATATGGCAGGCGAAAAACCTGAGGAAAATGTATCCAGGAGGTGGGATTGTTTTGATGTGGGTAGTTTTCAATTGAATGCCTTTTGAGTTTCTAATGGGTTAGGACCCAGATTGCAGTTCCTATGGCTACCACTAGATGTCAACAGTCTTTAGACTTTGTTTCAGGCTTGTTCATGCACTTAACCTGCCGGGCAGAGGCACGTGCTGATGGGGGTGGCATTGTCAGATGGTTCATTTCCCCATAGAACCAGGCCTCCATTCCAAATTATACAGTCATCGAAATCTGAACTAGGCATCCTCTCCAAAGATGTTAGAAGTCAAAGACCTCGTGGCGCAATGGTAGCGCGTCTGACTCCAGATCAGAAGGTTGCGTGTTCAACTCACGTCGTGGTCATGGTTTTTATGTGTGCAATCTCTGCCGCCTTTACTCAGTGAATCAGCACAAGTACCAATGTGGCTTTACAGTACTAATCTCGCATGGAAACGAACAAACCAATGCTGCTTTTGATGAAAATAGTCTCTCACAAGAACCTGACACACTGCAAAATCCTAAATGAAATTATGTTATTGTCAGTCTTCGAACAGGTAGTTTAATGTATGCTTGGGGGCAGTTTTTTGACACCTGGATGAGAAACGTTCCCTAAGTAAACTGCCTGTTACTCAGGCCCAGAAACTAGGATATGCATATCAATGGTAGATTTGGATAGAACACACTCTAAAGTTTCCAAAACTGTTGAAATAATGTCTCTGAGTATAACAGAACTGATATGGCAGGCGAAAAACCTGAGGAAAATGTATCCAGGAGGTGGGATTGTTTTGATGTGGGTAGTTTTCAATTGAATGCCTTTTGAGTTTCTAATGGGTTAGGACCCAGATTGCAGTTCCTATGGCTACCACTAGATGTCAACAGTCTTTAGACTTTGTTTCAGGCTTGTTTTCATGCACTTAACCTGCCGGGCAGAGGCACGTGCTGATGGGGGTGGCATTGTCAGATGGTTCATTTCCCCATAGAACCAGGCCTCCATTCCAAATTATACAGTCATCGAAATCTGAACTAGGCATCCTCTCCAAAGATGTTAGAAGTCAAAGACCTCGTGGCGCAATGGTAGCGCGTCTGACTCCAGATCAGAAGGTTGCGTGTTCAACTCACGTCGTGGTCATGGTTTTTATGTGTGCAATCTCTGCCGCCTTTACTCAGTGAATCAGCACAAGTACCAATGTGGCTTTACAGTACTAATCTCGCATGGAAACGAACAAACCAATGCTGCTTTTGATGAAAATAGTCTCTCACAAGAACCTGACACACTGCAAAATCCTAAATGAAATTATGTTATTGTCAGTCTTCGAACAGGTAGTTTAATGTATGCTTGGGGGCAGTTTTTTGACACCTGGATGAGAAACGTTCCCTAAGTAAACTGCCTGTTACTCAGGCCCAGAAACTAGGATATGCATATCAATGGTAGATTTGGATAGAACACACTCTAAAGTTTCCAAAACTGTTGAAATAATGTCTCTGAGTATAACAGAACTGATATGGCAGGCGAAAAACCTGAGGAAAATGTATCCAGGAGGTGGGATTGTTTTGATGTGGGTAGTTTTCAATTGAATGCCTTTTGAGTTTCTAATGGGTTAGGACCCAGATTGCAGTTCCTATGGCTACCACTAGATGTCAACAGTCTTTAGACTTTGTTTCAGGCTTGTTTTCATGCACTTAACCTGCCGGGCAGAGGCACGTGCTGATGGGGGTGGCATTGTCAGATGGTTCATTTCCCCATAGAACCAGGCCTCCATTCCAAATTATACAGTCATCGAAATCTGAACTAGGCATCCTCTCCAAAGATGTTAGAAGTCAAAGACCTCGTGGCGCAATGGTAGCGCGTCTGACTCCAGATCAGAAGGTTGCGTGTTCAACTCACGTCGTGGTCATGGTTTTTATGTGTGCAATCTCTGCCGCCTTTACTCAGTGAATCAGCACAAGTACCAATGTGGCTTTACAGTACTAATCTCGCATGGAAACGAACAAACCAATGCTGCTTTTGATGAAAATAGTCTCTCACAAGAACCTGACACACTGCAAAATCCTAAATGAAATTATGTTATTGTCAGTCTTCGAACAGGTAGTTTAATGTATGCTTGGGGGCAGTTTTTTGACACCTGGATGAGAAACGTTCCCTAAGTAAACTGCCTGTTACTCAGGCCCAGAAACTAGGATATGCATATCAATGGTAGATTTGGATAGAACACACTCTAAAGTTTCCAAAACTGTTGAAATAATGTCTCTGAGTATAACAGAACTGATATGGCAGGCGAAAAACCTGAGGAAAATGTATCCAGGAGGTGGGATTGTTTTGATGTGGGTAGTTTTCAATTGAATGCCTTTTGAGTTTCTAATGGGTTAGGACCCAGATTGCAGTTCCTATGGCTACCACTAGATGTCAACAGTCTTTAGACTTTGTTTCAGGCTTGTTTTCATGCACTTAACCTGCCGGGCAGAGGCACGTGCTGATGGGGGTGGCATTGTCAGATGGTTCATTTCCCCATAGAACCAGGCCTCCATTCCAAATTATACAGTCATCGAAATCTGAACTAGGCATCCTCTCCAAAGATGTTAGAAGTCAAAGACCTCGTGGCGCAATGGTAGCGCGTCTGACTCCAGATCAGAAGGTTGCGTGTTCAACTCACGTCGTGGTCATGGTTTTTATGTGTGCAATCTCTGCCGCCTTTACTCAGTGAATCAGCACAAGTACCAATGTGGCTTTACAGTACTAATCTCGCATGGAAACGAACAAACCAATGCTGCTTTTGATGAAAATAGTCTCTCACAAGAACCTGACACACTGCAAAATCCTAAATGAAATTATGTTATTGTCAGTCTTCGAACAGGTAGTTTAATGTATGCTTGGGGGCAGTTTTTTGACACCTGGATGAGAAACGTTCCCTAAGTAAACTGCCTGTTACTCAGGCCCAGAAACTAGGATATGCATATCAATGGTAGATTTGGATAGAACACACTCTAAAGTTTCCAAAACTGTTGAAATAATGTCTCTGAGTATAACAGAACTGATATGGCAGGCGAAAAACCTGAGGAAAATGTATCCAGGAGGTGGGATTGTTTTGATGTGGGTAGTTTTCAATTGAATGCCTTTTGAGTTTCTAATGGGTTAGGACCCAGATTGCAGTTCCTATGGCTACCACTAGATGTCAACAGTCTTTAGACTTTGTTTCAGGCTTGTTTTCATGCACTTAACCTGCCGGGCAGAGGCACGTGCTGATGGGGGTGGCATTGTCAGATGGTTCATTTCCCCATAGAACCAGGCCTCCATTCCAAATTATACAGTCATCGAAATCTGAACTAGGCATCCTCTCCAAAGATGTTAGAAGTCAAAGACCTCGTGGCGCAATGGTAGCGCGTCTGACTCCAGATCAGAAGGTTGCGTGTTCAACTCACGTCGTGGTCATGGTTTTTATGTGTGCAATCTCTGCCGCCTTTACTCAGTGAATCAGCACAAGTACCAATGTGGCTTTACAGTACTAATCTCGCATGGAAACGAACAAACCAATGCTGCTTTTGATGAAAATAGTCTCTCACAAGAACCTGACACACTGCAAAATCCTAAATGAAATTATGTTATTGTCAGTCTTCGAACAGGTAGTTTAATGTATGCTTGGGGGCAGTTTTTTGACACCTGGATGAGAAACGTTCCCTAAGTAAACTGCCTGTTACTCAGGCCCAGAAACTAGGATATGCATATCAATGGTAGATTTGGATAGAACACACTCTAAAGTTTCCAAAACTGTTGAAATAATGTCTCTGAGTATAACAGAACTGATATGGCAGGCGAAAAACCTGAGGAAAATGTATCCAGGAGGTGGGATTGTTTTGATGTGGGTAGTTTTCAATTGAATGCCTTTTGAGTTTCTAATGGGTTAGGACCCAGATTGCAGTTCCTATGGCTACCACTAGATGTCAACAGTCTTTAGACTTTGTTTCAGGCTTGTTTTCATGCACTTAACCTGCCGGGCAGAGGCACGTGCTGATGGGGGTGGCATTGTCAGATGGTTCATTTCCCCATAGAACCAGGCCTCCATTCCAAATTATACAGTCATCGAAATCTGAACTAGGCATCCTCTCCAAAGATGTTAGAAGTCAAAGACCTCGTGGCGCAATGGTAGCGCTCTGACTCCAGATCAGAAGGTTGCGTGTTCAACTCACGTCGTGGTCATGGTTTTTATGTGTGCAATCTCTGCCGCCTTTACTCAGTGAATCAGCACAAGTACCAATGTGGCTTTACAGTACTAATCTCGCATGGAAACGAACAAACCAATGCTGCTTTTGATGAAAATAGTCTCTCACAAGAACCTGACACACTGCAAAATCCTAAATGAAATTATGTTATTGTCAGTCTTCGAACAGGTAGTTTAATGTATGCTTGGGGGCAGTTTTTTGACACCTGGATGAGAAACGTTCCCTAAGTAAACTGCCTGTTACTCAGGCCCAGAAACTAGGATATGCATATCAATGGTAGATTTGGATAGAACACACTCTAAAGTTTCCAAAACTGTTGAAATAATGTCTCTGAGTATAACAGAACTGATATGGCAGGCGAAAAACCTGAGGAAAATGTATCCAGGAGGTGGGATTGTTTTGATGTGGGTAGTTTTCAATTGAATGCCTTTTGAGTTTCTAATGGGTTAGGACCCAGATTGCAGTTCCTATGGCTACCACTAGATGTCAACAGTCTTTAGACTTTGTTTCAGGCTTGTTTTCATGCACTTAACCTGCCGGGCAGAGGCACGTGCTGATGGGGGTGGCATTGTCAGATGGTTCATTTCCCCATAGAACCAGGCCTCCATTCCAAATTATACAGTCATCGAAATCTGAACTAGGCATCCTCTCCAAAGATGTTAGAAGTCAAAGACCTCGTGGCGCAATGGTAGCGCGTCTGACTCCAGATCAGAAGGTTGCGTGTTCAACTCACGTCGTGGTCATGGTTTTTATGTGTGCAATCTCTGCCGCCTTTACTCAGTGAATCAGCACAAGTACCAATGTGGCTTTACAGTACTAATCTCGCATGGAAACGAACAAACCAATGCTGCTTTTGATGAAAATAGTCTCTCACAAGAACCTGACACACTGCAAAATCCTAAATGAAATTATGTTATTGTCAGTCTTCGAACAGGTAGTTTAATGTATGCTTGGGGGCAGTTTTTTGACACCTGGATGAGAAACGTTCCCTAAGTAAACTGCCTGTTACTCAGGCCCAGAAACTAGGATATGCATATCAATGGTAGATTTGGATAGAACACACTCTAAAGTTTCCAAAACTGTTGAAATAATGTCTCTGAGTATAACAGAACTGATATGGCAGGCGAAAAACCTGAGGAAAATGTATCCAGGAGGTGGGATTGTTTTGATGTGGGTAGTTTTCAATTGAATGCCTTTTGAGTTTCTAATGGGTTAGGACCCAGATTGCAGTTCCTATGGCTACCACTAGATGTCAACAGTCTTTAGACTTTGTTTCAGGCTTGTTTTCATGCACTTAACCTGCCGGGCAGAGGCACGTGCTGATGGGGGTGGCATTGTCAGATGGTTCATTTCCCCATAGAACCAGGCCTCCATTCCAAATTATACAGTCATCGAAATCTGAACTAGGCATCCTCTCCAAAGATGTTAGAAGTCAAAGACCTCGTGGCGCAATGGTAGCGCGTCTGACTCCAGATCAGAAGGTTGCGTGTTCAACTCACGTCGTGGTCATGGTTTTTATGTGTGCAATCTCTGCCGCCTTTACTCAGTGAATCAGCACAAGTACCAATGTGGCTTTACAGTACTAATCTCGCATGGAAACGAACAAACCAATGCTGCTTTTGATGAAAATAGTCTCTCACAAGAACCTGACACACTGCAAAATCCTAAATGAAATTATGTTATTGTCAGTCTTCGAACAGGTAGTTTAATGTATGCTTGGGGGCAGTTTTTTGACACCTGGATGAGAAACGTTCCCTAAGTAAACTGCCTGTTACTCAGGCCCAGAAACTAGGATATGCATATCAATGGTAGATTTGGATAGAACACACTCTAAAGTTTCCAAAACTGTTGAAATAATGTCTCTGAGTATAACAGAACTGATATGGCAGGCGAAAAACCTGAGGAAAATGTATCCAGGAGGTGGGATTGTTTTGATGTGGGTAGTTTTCAATTGAATGCCTTTTGAGTTTCTAATGGGTTAGGACCCAGATTGCAGTTCCTATGGCTACCACTAGATGTCAACAGTCTTTAGACTTTGTTTCAGGCTTGTTTTCATGCACTTAACCTGCCGGGCAGAGGCACGTGCTGATGGGGGTGGCATTGTCAGATGGTTCATTTCCCCATAGAACCAGGCCTCCATTCCAAATTATACAGTCATCGAAATCTGAACTAGGCATCCTCTCCAAAGATGTTAGAAGTCAAAGACCTCGTGGCGCAATGGTAGCGCGTCTGACTCCAGATCAGAAGGTTGCGTGTTCAACTCACGTCGTGGTCATGGTTTTTATGTGTGCAATCTCTGCCGCCTTTACTCAGTGAATCAGCACAAGTACCAATGTGGCTTTACAGTACTAATCTCGCATGGAAACGAACAAACCAATGCTGCTTTTGATGAAAATAGTCTCTCACAAGAACCTGACACACTGCAAAATCCTAAATGAAATTATGTTATTGTCAGTCTTCGAACAGGTAGTTTAATGTATGCTTGGGGGCAGTTTTTTGACACCTGGATGAGAAACGTTCCCTAAGTAAACTGCCTGTTACTCAGGCCCAGAAACTAGGATATGCATATCAATGGTAGATTTGGATAGAACACACTCTAAAGTTTCCAAAACTGTTGAAATAATGTCTCTGAGTATAACAGAACTGATATGGCAGGCGAAAAACCTGAGGAAAATGTATCCAGGAGGTGGGATTGTTTTGATGTGGGTAGTTTTCAATTGAATGCCTTTTGAGTTTCTAATGGGTTAGGACCCAGATTGCAGTTCCTATGGCTACCACTAGATGTCAACAGTCTTTAGACTTTGTTTCAGGCTTGTTTTCATGCACTTAACCTGCCGGGCAGAGGCACGTGCTGATGGGGGTGGCATTGTCAGATGGTTCATTTCCCCATAGAACCAGGCCTCCATTCCAAATTATACAGTCATCGAAATCTGAACTAGGCATCCTCTCCAAAGATGTTAGAAGTCAAAGACCTCGTGGCGCAATGGTAGCGCGTCTGACTCCAGATCAGAAGGTTGCGTGTTCAACTCACGTCGTGGTCATGGTTTTTATGTGTGCAATCTCTGCCGCCTTTACTCAGTGAATCAGCACAAGTACCAATGTGGCTTTACAGTACTAATCTCGCATGGAAACGAACAAACCAATGCTGCTTTTGATGAAAATAGTCTCTCACAAGAACCTGACACACTGCAAAATCCTAAATGAAATTATGTTATTGTCAGTCTTCGAACAGGTAGTTTAATGTATGCTTGGGGGCAGTTTTTTGACACCTGGATGAGAAACGTTCCCTAAGTAAACTGCCTGTTACTCAGGCCCAGAAACTAGGATATGCATATCAATGGTAGATTTGGATAGAACACACTCTAAAGTTTCCAAAACTGTTGAAATAATGTCTCTGAGTATAACAGAACTGATATGGCAGGCGAAAAAACCTGAGGAAAATGTATCCAGGAGGTGGGATTGTTTTGATGTGGGTAGTTTTCAATTGAATGCCTTTTGAGTTTCTAATGGGTTAGGACCCAGATTGCAGTTCCTATGGCTACCACTAGATGTCAACAGTCTTTAGACTTTGTTTCAGGCTTGTTTTCATGCACTTAACCTGCCGGGCAGAGGCACGTGCTGATGGGGGTGGCATTGTCAGATGGTTCATTTCCCCATAGAACCAGGCCTCCATTCCAAATTATACAGTCATCGAAATCTGAACTAGGCATCCTCTCCAAAGATGTTAGAAGTCAAAGACCTCGTGGCGCAATGGTAGCGCGTCTGACTCCAGATCAGAAGGTTGCGTGTTCAACTCACGTCGTGGTCATGGTTTTTATGTGTGCAATCTCTGCCGCCTTTACTCAGTGAATCAGCACAAGTACCAATGTGGCTTTACAGTACTAATCTCGCATGGAAACGAACAAACCAATGCTGCTTTTGATGAAAATAGTCTCTCACAAGAACCTGACACACTGCAAAATCCTAAATGAAATTATGTTATTGTCAGTCTTCGAACAGGTAGTTTAATGTATGCTTGGGGGCAGTTTTTTGACACCTGGATGAGAAACGTTCCCTAAGTAAACTGCCTGTTACTCAGGCCCAGAAACTAGGATATGCATATCAATGGTAGATTTGGATAGAACACACTCTAAAGTTTCCAAAACTGTTGAAATAATGTCTCTGAGTATAACAGAACTGATATGGCAGGCGAAAAACCTGAGGAAAATGTATCCAGGAGGTGGGATTGTTTTGATGTGGGTAGTTTTCAATTGAATGCCTTTTGAGTTTCTAATGGGTTAGGACCCAGATTGCAGTTCCTATGGCTACCACTAGATGTCAACAGTCTTTAGACTTTGTTTCAGGCTTGTTTTCATGCACTTAACCTGCCGGGCAGAGGCACGTGCTGATGGGGGTGGCATTGTCAGATGGTTCATTTCCCCATAGAACCAGGCCTCCATTCCAAATTATACAGTCATCGAAATCTGAACTAGGCATCCTCTCCAAAGATGTTAGAAGTCAAAGACCTCGTGGCGCAATGGTAGCGCGTCTGACTCCAGATCAGAAGGTTGCGTGTTCAACTCACGTCGTGGTCATGGTTTTTATGTGTGCAATCTCTGCCGCCTTTACTCAGTGAATCAGCACAAGTACCAATGTGGCTTTACAGTACTAATCTCGCATGGAAACGAACAAACCAATGCTGCTTTTGATGAAAATAGTCTCTCACAAGAACCTGACACACTGCAAAATCCTAAATGAAATTATGTTATTGTCAGTCTTCGAACAGGTAGTTTAATGTATGCTTGGGGGCAGTTTTTTGACACCTGGATGAGAAACGTTCCCTAAGTAAACTGCCTGTTACTCAGGCCCAGAAACTAGGATATGCATATCAATGGTAGATTTGGATAGAACACACTCTAAAGTTTCCAAAACTGTTGAAATAATGTCTCTGAGTATAACAGAACTGATATGGCAGGCGAAAAACCTGAGGAAAATGTATCCAGGAGGTGGGATTGTTTTGATGTGGGTAGTTTTCAATTGAATGCCTTTTGAGTTTCTAATGGGTTAGGACCCAGATTGCAGTTCCTATGGCTACCACTAGATGTCAACAGTCTTTAGACTTTGTTTCAGGCTTGTTTTCATGCACTTAACCTGCCGGGCAGAGGCACGTGCTGATGGGGGTGGCATTGTCAGATGGTTCATTTCCCCATAGAACCAGGCCTCCATTCCAAATTATACAGTCATCGAAATCTGAACTAGGCATCCTCTCCAAAGATGTTAGAAGTCAAAGACCTCGTGGCGCAATGGTAGCGCGTCTGACTCCAGATCAGAAGGTTGCGTGTTCAACTCACGTCGTGGTCATGGTTTTTATGTGTGCAATCTCTGCCGCCTTTACTCAGTGAATCAGCACAAGTACCAATGTGGCTTTACAGTACTAATCTCGCATGGAAACGAACAAACCAATGCTGCTTTTGATGAAAATAGTCTCTCACAAGAACCTGACACACTGCAAAATCCTAAATGAAATTATGTTATTGTCAGTCTTCGAACAGGTAGTTTAATGTATGCTTGGGGGCAGTTTTTTGACACCTGGATGAGAAACGTTCCCTAAGTAAACTGCCTGTTACTCAGGCCCAGAAACTAGGATATGCATATCAATGGTAGATTTGGATAGAACACACTCTAAAGTTTCCAAAACTGTTGAAATAATGTCTCTGAGTATAACAGAACTGATATGGCAGGCGAAAAACCTGAGGAAAATGTATCCAGGAGGTGGGATTGTTTTGATGTGGGTAGTTTTCAATTGAATGCCTTTTGAGTTTCTAATGGGTTAGGACCCAGATTGCAGTTCCTATGGCTACCACTAGATGTCAACAGTCTTTAGACTTTGTTTCAGGCTTGTTTTCATGCACTTAACCTGCCGGGCAGAGGCACGTGCTGATGGGGGTGGCATTGTCAGATGGTTCATTTCCCCATAGAACCAGGCCTCCATTCCAAATTATACAGTCATCGAAATCTGAACTAGGCATCCTCTCCAAAGATGTTAGAAGTCAAAGACCTCGTGGCGCAATGGTAGCGCGTCTGACTCCAGATCAGAAGGTTGCGTGTTCAACTCACGTCGTGGTCATGGTTTTTATGTGTGCAATCTCTGCCGCCTTTACTCAGTGAATCAGCACAAGTACCAATGTGGCTTTACAGTACTAATCTCGCATGGAAACGAACAAACCAATGCTGCTTTTGATGAAAATAGTCTCTCACAAGAACCTGACACACTGCAAAATCCTAAATGAAATTATGTTATTGTCAGTCTTCGAACAGGTAGTTTAATGTATGCTTGGGGGCAGTTTTTTGACACCTGGATGAGAAACGTTCCCTAAGTAAACTGCCTGTTACTCAGGCCCAGAAACTAGGATATGCATATCAATGGTAGATTTGGATAGAACACACTCTAAAGTTTCCAAAACTGTTGAAATAATGTCTCTGAGTATAACAGAACTGATATGGCAGGCGAAAAACCTGAGGAAAATGTATCCAGGAGGTGGGATTGTTTTGATGTGGGTAGTTTTCAATTGAATGCCTTTTGAGTTTCTAATGGGTTAGGACCCAGATTGCAGTTCCTATGGCTACCACTAGATGTCAACAGTCTTTAGACTTTGTTTCAGGCTTGTTTTCATGCACTTAACCTGCCGGGCAGAGGCACGTGCTGATGGGGGTGGCATTGTCAGATGGTTCATTTCCCCATAGAACCAGGCCTCCATTCCAAATTATACAGTCATCGAAATCTGAACTAGGCATCCTCTCCAAAGATGTTAGAAGTCAAAGACCTCGTGGCGCAATGGTAGCGCGTCTGACTCCAGATCAGAAGGTTGCGTGTTCAACTCACGTCGTGGTCATGGTTTTTATGTGTGCAATCTCTGCCGCCTTTACTCAGTGAATCAGCACAAGTACCAATGTGGCTTTACAGTACTAATCTCGCATGGAAACGAACAAACCAATGCTGCTTTTGATGAAAATAGTCTCTCACAAGAACCTGACACACTGCAAAATCCTAAATGAAATTATGTTATTGTCAGTCTTCGAACAGGTAGTTTAATGTATGCTTGGGGGCAGTTTTTTGACACCTGGATGAGAAACGTTCCCTAAGTAAACTGCCTGTTACTCAGGCCCAGAAACTAGGATATGCATATCAATGGTAGATTTGGATAGAACACACTCTAAAGTTTCCAAAACTGTTGAAATAATGTCTCTGAGTATAACAGAACTGATATGGCAGGCGAAAAACCTGAGGAAAATGTATCCAGGAGGTGGGATTGTTTTGATGTGGGTAGTTTTCAATTGAATGCCTTTTGAGTTTCTAATGGGTTAGGACCCAGATTGCAGTTCCTATGGCTACCACTAGATGTCAACAGTCTTTAGACTTTGTTTCAGGCTTGTTTTCATGCACTTAACCTGCCGGGCAGAGGCACGTGCTGATGGGGGTGGCATTGTCAGATGGTTCATTTCCCCATAGAACCAGGCCTCCATTCCAAATTATACAGTCATCGAAATCTGAACTAGGCATCCTCTCCAAAGATGTTAGAAGTCAAAGACCTCGTGGCGCAATGGTAGCGCGTCTGACTCCAGATCAGAAGGTTGCGTGTTCAACTCACGTCGTGGTCATGGTTTTTATGTGTGCAATCTCTGCCGCCTTTACTCAGTGAATCAGCACAAGTACCAATGTGGCTTTACAGTACTAATCTCGCATGGAAACGAACAAACCAATGCTGCTTTTGATGAAAATAGTCTCTCACAAGAACCTGACACACTGCAAAATCCTAAATGAAATTATGTTATTGTCAGTCTTCGAACAGGTAGTTTAATGTATGCTTGGGGGCAGTTTTTTGACACCTGGATGAGAAACGTTCCCTAAGTAAACTGCCTGTTACTCAGGCCCAGAAACTAGGATATGCATATCAATGGTAGATTTGGATAGAACACACTCTAAAGTTTCCAAAACTGTTGAAATAATGTCTCTGAGTATAACAGAACTGATATGGCAGGCGAAAAACCTGAGGAAAATGTATCCAGGAGGTGGGATTGTTTTGATGTGGGTAGTTTTCAATTGAATGCCTTTTGAGTTTCTAATGGGTTAGGACCCAGATTGCAGTTCCTATGGCTACCACTAGATGTCAACAGTCTTTAGACTTTGTTTCAGGCTTGTTTTCATGCACTTAACCTGCCGGGCAGAGGCACGTGCTGATGGGGGTGGCATTGTCAGATGGTTCATTTCCCCATAGAACCAGGCCTCCATTCCAAATTATACAGTCATCGAAATCTGAACTAGGCATCCTCTCCAAAGATGTTAGAAGTCAAAGACCTCGTGGCGCAATGGTAGCGCGTCTGACTCCAGATCAGAAGGTTGCGTGTTCAACTCACGTCGTGGTCATGGTTTTTATGTGTGCAATCTCTGCCGCCTTTACTCAGTGAATCAGCACAAGTACCAATGTGGCTTTACAGTACTAATCTCGCATGGAAACGAACAAACCAATGCTGCTTTTGATGAAAATAGTCTCTCACAAGAACCTGACACACTGCAAAATCCTAAATGAAATTATGTTATTGTCAGTCTTCGAACAGGTAGTTTAATGTATGCTTGGGGGCAGTTTTTTGACACCTGGATGAGAAACGTTCCCTAAGTAAACTGCCTGTTACTCAGGCCCAGAAACTAGGATATGCATATCAATGGTAGATTTGGATAGAACACACTCTAAAGTTTCCAAAACTGTTGAAATAATGTCTCTGAGTATAACAGAACTGATATGGCAGGCGAAAAACCTGAGGAAAATGTATCCAGGAGGTGGGATTGTTTTGATGTGGGTAGTTTTCAATTGAATGCCTTTTGAGTTTCTAATGGGTTAGGACCCAGATTGCAGTTCCTATGGCTACCACTAGATGTCAACAGTCTTTAGACTTTGTTTCAGGCTTGTTTTCATGCACTTAACCTGCCGGGCAGAGGCACGTGCTGATGGGGGTGGCATTGTCAGATGGTTCATTTCCCCATAGAACCAGGCCTCCATTCCAAATTATACAGTCATCGAAATCTGAACTAGGCATCCTCTCCAAAGATGTTAGAAGTCAAAGACCTCGTGGCGCAATGGTAGCGCGTCTGACTCCAGATCAGAAGGTTGCGTGTTCAACTCACGTCGTGGTCATGGTTTTTATGTGTGCAATCTCTGCCGCCTTTACTCAGTGAATCAGCACAAGTACCAATGTGGCTTTACAGTACTAATCTCGCATGGAAACGAACAAACCAATGCTGCTTTTGATGAAAATAGTCTCTCACAAGAACCTGACACACTGCAAAATCCTAAATGAAATTATGTTATTGTCAGTCTTCGAACAGGTAGTTTAATGTATGCTTGGGGGCAGTTTTTTGACACCTGGATGAGAAACGTTCCCTAAGTAAACTGCCTGTTACTCAGGCCCAGAAACTAGGATATGCATATCAATGGTAGATTTGGATAGAACACACTCTAAAGTTTCCAAAACTGTTGAAATAATGTCTCTGAGTATAACAGAACTGATATGGCAGGCGAAAAACCTGAGGAAAATGTATCCAGGAGGTGGGATTGTTTTGATGTGGGTAGTTTTCAATTGAATGCCTTTTGAGTTTCTAATGGGTTAGGACCCAGATTGCAGTTCCTATGGCTACCACTAGATGTCAACAGTCTTTAGACTTTGTTTCAGGCTTGTTTTCATGCACTTAACCTGCCGGGCAGAGGCACGTGCTGATGGGGGTGGCATTGTCAGATGGTTCATTTCCCCATAGAACCAGGCCTCCATTCCAAATTATACAGTCATCGAAATCTGAACTAGGCATCCTCTCCAAAGATGTTAGAAGTCAAAGACCTCGTGGCGCAATGGTAGCGCGTCTGACTCCAGATCAGAAGGTTGCGTGTTCAACTCACTCGTGGTCATGGTTTTTATGTGTGCAATCTCTGCCGCCTTTACTCAGTGAATCAGCACAAGTACCAATGTGGCTTTACAGTACTAATCTCGCATGGAAACGAACAAACCAATGCTGCTTTTGATGAAAATAGTCTCTCACAAGAACCTGACACACTGCAAAATCCTAAATGAAATTATGTTATTGTCAGTCTTCGAACAGGTAGTTTAATGTATGCTTGGGGGCAGTTTTTTGACACCTGGATGAGAAACGTTCCCTAAGTAAACTGCCTGTTACTCAGGCCCAGAAACTAGGATATGCATATCAATGGTAGATTTGGATAGAACACACTCTAAAGTTTCCAAAACTGTTGAAATAATGTCTCTGAGTATAACAGAACTGATATGGCAGGCGAAAAACCTGAGGAAAATGTATCCAGGAGGTGGGATTGTTTTGATGTGGGTAGTTTTCAATTGAATGCCTTTTGAGTTTCTAATGGGTTAGGACCCAGATTGCAGTTCCTATGGCTACCACTAGATGTCAACAGTCTTTAGACTTTGTTTCAGGCTTGTTTTCATGCACTTAACCTGCCGGGCAGAGGCACGTGCTGATGGGGGTGGCATTGTCAGATGGTTCATTTCCCCATAGAACCAGGCCTCCATTCCAAATTATACAGTCATCGAAATCTGAACTAGGCATCCTCTCCAAAGATGTTAGAAGTCAAAGACCTCGTGGCGCAATGGTAGCGCGTCTGACTCCAGATCAGAAGGTTGCGTGTTCAACTCACGTCGTGGTCATGGTTTTTATGTGTGCAATCTCTGCCGCCTTTACTCAGTGAATCAGCACAAGTACCAATGTGGCTTTACAGTACTAATCTCGCATGGAAACGAACAAACCAATGCTGCTTTTGATGAAAATAGTCTCTCACAAGAACCTGACACACTGCAAAATCCTAAATGAAATTATGTTATTGTCAGTCTTCGAACAGGTAGTTTAATGTATGCTTGGGGGCAGTTTTTTGACACCTGGATGAGAAACGTTCCCTAAGTAAACTGCCTGTTACTCAGGCCCAGAAACTAGGATATGCATATCAATGGTAGATTTGGATAGAACACACTCTAAAGTTTCCAAAACTGTTGAAATAATGTCTCTGAGTATAACAGAACTGATATGGCAGGCGAAAAACCTGAGGAAAATGTATCCAGGAGGTGGGATTGTTTTGATGTGGGTAGTTTTCAATTGAATGCCTTTTGAGTTTCTAATGGGTTAGGACCCAGATTGCAGTTCCTATGGCTACCACTAGATGTCAACAGTCTTTAGACTTTGTTTCAGGCTTGTTTTCATGCACTTAACCTGCCGGGCAGAGGCACGTGCTGATGGGGGTGGCATTGTCAGATGGTTCATTTCCCCATAGAACCAGGCCTCCATTCCAAATTATACAGTCATCGAAATCTGAACTAGGCATCCTCTCCAAAGATGTTAGAAGTCAAAGACCTCGTGGCGCAATGGTAGCGCGTCTGACTCCAGATCAGAAGGTTGCGTGTTCAACTCACGTCGTGGTCATGGTTTTTATGTGTGCAATCTCTGCCGCCTTTACTCAGTGAATCAGCACAAGTACCAATGTGGCTTTACAGTACTAATCTCGCATGGAAACGAACAAACCAATGCTGCTTTTGATGAAAATAGTCTCTCACAAGAACCTGACACACTGCAAAATCCTAAATGAAATTATGTTATTGTCAGTCTTCGAACAGGTAGTTTAATGTATGCTTGGGGGCAGTTTTTTGACACCTGGATGAGAAACGTTCCCTAAGTAAACTGCCTGTTACTCAGGCCCAGAAACTAGGATATGCATATCAATGGTAGATTTGGATAGAACACACTCTAAAGTTTCCAAAACTGTTGAAATAATGTCTCTGAGTATAACAGAACTGATATGGCAGGCGAAAAACCTGAGGAAAATGTATCCAGGAGGTGGGATTGTTTTGATGTGGGTAGTTTTCAATTGAATGCCTTTTGTTTCTAATGGGTTAGGACCCAGATTGCAGTTCCTATGGCTACCACTAGATGTCAACAGTCTTTAGACTTTGTTTCAGGCTTGTTTTCATGCACTTAACCTGCCGGGCAGAGGCACGTGCTGATGGGGGTGGCATTGTCAGATGGTTCATTTCCCCATAGAACCAGGCCTCCATTCCAAATTATACAGTCATCGAAATCTGAACTAGGCATCCTCTCCAAAGATGTTAGAAGTCAAAGACCTCGTGGCGCAATGGTAGCGCGTCTGACTCCAGATCAGAAGGTTGCGTGTTCAACTCACGTCGTGGTCATGGTTTTTATGTGTGCAATCTCTGCCGCCTTTACTCAGTGAATCAGCACAAGTACCAATGTGGCTTTACAGTACTAATCTCGCATGGAAACGAACAAACCAATGCTGCTTTTGATGAAAATAGTCTCTCACAAGAACCTGACACACTGCAAAATCCTAAATGAAATTATGTTATTGTCAGTCTTCGAACAGGTAGTTTAATGTATGCTTGGGGGCAGTTTTTTGACACCTGGATGAGAAACGTTCCCTAAGTAAACTGCCTGTTACTCAGGCCCAGAAACTAGGATATGCATATCAATGGTAGATTTGGATAGAACACACTCTAAAGTTTCCAAAACTGTTGAAATAATGTCTCTGAGTATAACAGAACTGATATGGCAGGCGAAAAACCTGAGGAAAATGTATCCAGGAGGTGGGATTGTTTTGATGTGGGTAGTTTTCAATTGAATGCCTTTTGAGTTTCTAATGGGTTAGGACCCAGATTGCAGTTCCTATGGCTACCACTAGATGTCAACAGTCTTTAGACTTTGTTTCAGGCTTGTTTTCATGCACTTAACCTGCCGGGCAGAGGCACGTGCTGATGGGGGTGGCATTGTCAGATGGTTCATTTCCCCATAGAACCAGGCCTCCATTCCAAATTATACAGTCATCGAAATCTGAACTAGGCATCCTCTCCAAAGATGTTAGAAGTCAAAGACCTCGTGGCGCAATGGTAGCGCGTCTGACTCCAGATCAGAAGGTTGCGTGTTCAACTCACGTCGTGGTCATGGTTTTTATGTGTGCAATCTCTGCCGCCTTTACTCAGTGAATCAGCACAAGTACCAATGTGGCTTTACAGTACTAATCTCGCATGGAAACGAACAAACCAATGCTGCTTTTGATGAAAATAGTCTCTCACAAGAACCTGACACACTGCAAAATCCTAAATGAAATTATGTTATTGTCAGTCTTCGAACAGGTAGTTTAATGTATGCTTGGGGGCAGTTTTTTGACACCTGGATGAGAAACGTTCCCTAAGTAAACTGCCTGTTACTCAGGCCCAGAAACTAGGATATGCATATCAATGGTAGATTTGGATAGAACACACTCTAAAGTTTCCAAAACTGTTGAAATAATGTCTCTGAGTATAACAGAACTGATATGGCAGGCGAAAAACCTGAGGAAAATGTATCCAGGAGGTGGGATTGTTTTGATGTGGGTAGTTTTCAATTGAATGCCTTTTGAGTTTCTAATGGGTTAGGACCCAGATTGCAGTTCCTATGGCTACCACTAGATGTCAACAGTCTTTAGACTTTGTTTCAGGCTTGTTTTCATGCACTTAACCTGCCGGGCAGAGGCACGTGCTGATGGGGGTGGCATTGTCAGATGGTTCATTTCCCCATAGAACCAGGCCTCCATTCCAAATTATACAGTCATCGAAATCTGAACTAGGCATCCTCTCCAAAGATGTTAGAAGTCAAAGACCTCGTGGCGCAATGGTAGCGCGTCTGACTCCAGATCAGAAGGTTGCGTGTTCAACTCACGTCGTGGTCATGGTTTTTATGTGTGCAATCTCTGCCGCCTTTACTCAGTGAATCAGCACAAGTACCAATGTGGCTTTACAGTACTAATCTCGCATGGAAACGAACAAACCAATGCTGCTTTTGATGAAAATAGTCTCTCACAAGAACCTGACACACTGCAAAATCCTAAATGAAATTATGTTATTGTCAGTCTTCGAACAGGTAGTTTAATGTATGCTTGGGGGCAGTTTTTTGACACCTGGATGAGAAACGTTCCCTAAGTAAACTGCCTGTTACTCAGGCCCAGAAACTAGGATATGCATATCAATGGTAGATTTGGATAGAACACACTCTAAAGTTTCCAAAACTGTTGAAATAATGTCTCTGAGTATAACAGAACTGATATGGCAGGCGAAAAACCTGAGGAAAATGTATCCAGGAGGTGGGATTGTTTTGATGTGGGTAGTTTTCAATTGAATGCCTTTTGAGTTTCTAATGGGTTAGGACCCAGATTGCAGTTCCTATGGCTACCACTAGATGTCAACAGTCTTTAGACTTTGTTTCAGGCTTGTTTTCATGCACTTAACCTGCCGGGCAGAGGCACGTGCTGATGGGGGTGGCATTGTCAGATGGTTCATTTCCCCATAGAACCAGGCCTCCATTCCAAATTATACAGTCATCGAAATCTGAACTAGGCATCCTCTCCAAAGATGTTAGAAGTCAAAGACCTCGTGGCGCAATGGTAGCGCGTCTGACTCCAGATCAGAAGGTTGCGTGTTCAACTCACGTCGTGGTCATGGTTTTTATGTGTGCAATCTCTGCCGCCTTTACTCAGTGAATCAGCACAAGTACCAATGTGGCTTTACAGTACTAATCTCGCATGGAAACGAACAAACCAATGCTGCTTTTGATGAAAATAGTCTCTCACAAGAACCTGACACACTGCAAAATCCTAAATGAAATTATGTTATTGTCAGTCTTCGAACAGGTAGTTTAATGTATGCTTGGGGGCAGTTTTTTGACACCTGGATGAGAAACGTTCCCTAAGTAAACTGCCTGTTACTCAGGCCCAGAAACTAGGATATGCATATCAATGGTAGATTTGGATAGAACACACTCTAAAGTTTCCAAAACTGTTGAAATAATGTCTCTGAGTATAACAGAACTGATATGGCAGGCGAAAAACCTGAGGAAAATGTATCCAGGAGGTGGGATTGTTTTGATGTGGGTAGTTTTCAATTGAATGCCTTTTGAGTTTCTAATGGGTTAGGACCCAGATTGCAGTTCCTATGGCTACCACTAGATGTCAACAGTCTTTAGACTTTGTTTCAGGCTTGTTTTCATGCACTTAACCTGCCGGGCAGAGGCACGTGCTGATGGGGGTGGCATTGTCAGATGGTTCATTTCCCCATAGAACCAGGCCTCCATTCCAAATTATACAGTCATCGAAATCTGAACTAGGCATCCTCTCCAAAGATGTTAGAAGTCAAAGACCTCGTGGCGCAATGGTAGCGCGTCTGACTCCAGATCAGAAGGTTGCGTGTTCAACTCACGTCGTGGTCATGGTTTTTATGTGTGCAATCTCTGCCGCCTTTACTCAGTGAATCAGCACAAGTACCAATGTGGCTTTACAGTACTAATCTCGCATGGAAACGAACAAACCAATGCTGCTTTTGATGAAAATAGTCTCTCACAAGAACCTGACACACTGCAAAATCCTAAATGAAATTATGTTATTGTCAGTCTTCGAACAGGTAGTTTAATGTATGCTTGGGGGCAGTTTTTTGACACCTGGATGAGAAACGTTCCCTAAGTAAACTGCCTGTTACTCAGGCCCAGAAACTAGGATATGCATATCAATGGTAGATTTGGATAGAACACACTCTAAAGTTTCCAAAACTGTTGAAATAATGTCTCTGAGTATAACAGAACTGATATGGCAGGCGAAAAACCTGAGGAAAATGTATCCAGGAGGTGGGATTGTTTTGATGTGGGTAGTTTTCAATTGAATGCCTTTTGAGTTTCTAATGGGTTAGGACCCAGATTGCAGTTCCTATGGCTACCACTAGATGTCAACAGTCTTTAGACTTTGTTTCAGGCTTGTTTTCATGCACTTAACCTGCCGGGCAGAGGCACGTGCTGATGGGGGTGGCATTGTCAGATGGTTCATTTCCCCATAGAACCAGGCCTCCATTCCAAATTATACAGTCATCGAAATCTGAACTAGGCATCCTCTCCAAAGATGTTAGAAGTCAAAGACCTCGTGGCGCAATGGTAGCGCGTCTGACTCCAGATCAGAAGGTTGCGTGTTCAACTCACGTCGTGGTCATGGTTTTTATGTGTGCAATCTCTGCCGCCTTTACTCAGTGAATCAGCACAAGTACCAATGTGGCTTTACAGTACTAATCTCGCATGGAAACGAACAAACCAATGCTGCTTTTGATGAAAATAGTCTCTCACAAGAACCTGACACACTGCAAAATCCTAAATGAAATTATGTTATTGTCAGTCTTCGAACAGGTAGTTTAATGTATGCTTGGGGGCAGTTTTTTGACACCTGGATGAGAAACGTTCCCTAAGTAAACTGCCTGTTACTCAGGCCCAGAAACTAGGATATGCATATCAATGGTAGATTTGGATAGAACACACTCTAAAGTTTCCAAAACTGTTGAAATAATGTCTCTGAGTATAACAGAACTGATATGGCAGGCGAAAAACCTGAGGAAAATGTATCCAGGAGGTGGGATTGTTTTGATGTGGGTAGTTTTCAATTGAATGCCTTTTGAGTTTCTAATGGGTTAGGACCCAGATTGCAGTTCCTATGGCTACCACTAGATGTCAACAGTCTTTAGACTTTGTTTCAGGCTTGTTTTCATGCACTTAACCTGCCGGGCAGAGGCACGTGCTGATGGGGGTGGCATTGTCAGATGGTTCATTTCCCCATAGAACCAGGCCTCCATTCCAAATTATACAGTCATCGAAATCTGAACTAGGCATCCTCTCCAAAGATGTTAGAAGTCAAAGACCTCGTGGCGCAATGGTAGCGCGTCTGACTCCAGATCAGAAGGTTGCGTGTTCAACTCACGTCGTGGTCATGGTTTTTATGTGTGCAATCTCTGCCGCCTTTACTCAGTGAATCAGCACAAGTACCAATGTGGCTTTACAGTACTAATCTCGCATGGAAACGAACAAACCAATGCTGCTTTTGATGAAAATAGTCTCTCACAAGAACCTGACACACTGCAAAATCCTAAATGAAATTATGTTATTGTCAGTCTTCGAACAGGTAGTTTAATGTATGCTTGGGGGCAGTTTTTTGACACCTGGATGAGAAACGTTCCCTAAGTAAACTGCCTGTTACTCAGGCCCAGAAACTAGGATATGCATATCAATGGTAGATTTGGATAGAACACACTCTAAAGTTTCCAAAACTGTTGAAATAATGTCTCTGAGTATAACAGAACTGATATGGCAGGCGAAAAACCTGAGGAAAATGTATCCAGGAGGTGGGATTGTTTTGATGTGGGTAGTTTTCAATTGAATGCCTTTTGAGTTTCTAATGGGTTAGGACCCAGATTGCAGTTCCTATGGCTACCACTAGATGTCAACAGTCTTTAGACTTTGTTTCAGGCTTGTTTTCATGCACTTAACCTGCCGGGCAGAGGCACGTGCTGATGGGGGTGGCATTGTCAGATGGTTCATTTCCCCATAGAACCAGGCCTCCATTCCAAATTATACAGTCATCGAAATCTGAACTAGGCATCCTCTCCAAAGATGTTAGAAGTCAAAGACCTCGTGGCGCAATGGTAGCGCGTCTGACTCCAGATCAGAAGGTTGCGTGTTCAACTCACGTCGTGGTCATGGTTTTTATGTGTGCAATCTCTGCCGCCTTTACTCAGTGAATCAGCACAAGTACCAATGTGGCTTTACAGTACTAATCTCGCATGGAAACGAACAAACCAATGCTGCTTTTGATGAAAATAGTCTCTCACAAGAACCTGACACACTGCAAAATCCTAAATGAAATTATGTTATTGTCAGTCTTCGAACAGGTAGTTTAATGTATGCTTGGGGGCAGTTTTTTGACACCTGGATGAGAAACGTTCCCTAAGTAAACTGCCTGTTACTCAGGCCCAGAAACTAGGATATGCATATCAATGGTAGATTTGGATAGAACACACTCTAAAGTTTCCAAAACTGTTGAAATAATGTCTCTGAGTATAACAGAACTGATATGGCAGGCGAAAAACCTGAGGAAAATGTATCCAGGAGGTGGGATTGTTTTGATGTGGGTAGTTTTCAATTGAATGCCTTTTGAGTTTCTAATGGGTTAGGACCCAGATTGCAGTTCCTATGGCTACCACTAGATGTCAACAGTCTTTAGACTTTGTTTCAGGCTTGTTTTCATGCACTTAACCTGCCGGGCAGAGGCACGTGCTGATGGGGGTGGCATTGTCAGATGGTTCATTTCCCCATAGAACCAGGCCTCCATTCCAAATTATACAGTCATCGAAATCTGAACTAGGCATCCTCTCCAAAGATGTTAGAAGTCAAAGACCTCGTGGCGCAATGGTAGCGCGTCTGACTCCAGATCAGAAGGTTGCGTGTTCAACTCACGTCGTGGTCATGGTTTTTATGTGTGCAATCTCTGCCGCCTTTACTCAGTGAATCAGCACAAGTACCAATGTGGCTTTACAGTACTAATCTCGCATGGAAACGAACAAACCAATGCTGCTTTTGATGAAAATAGTCTCTCACAAGAACCTGACACACTGCAAAATCCTAAATGAAATTATGTTATTGTCAGTCTTCGAACAGGTAGTTTAATGTATGCTTGGGGGCAGTTTTTTGACACCTGGATGAGAAACGTTCCCTAAGTAAACTGCCTGTTACTCAGGCCCAGAAACTAGGATATGCATATCAATGGTAGATTTGGATAGAACACACTCTAAAGTTTCCAAAACTGTTGAAATAATGTCTCTGAGTATAACAGAACTGATATGGCAGGCGAAAAACCTGAGGAAAATGTATCCAGGAGGTGGGATTGTTTTGATGTGGGTAGTTTTCAATTGAATGCCTTTTGAGTTTCTAATGGGTTAGGACCCAGATTGCAGTTCCTATGGCTACCACTAGATGTCAACAGTCTTTAGACTTTGTTTCAGGCTTGTTTTCATGCACTTAACCTGCCGGGCAGAGGCACGTGCTGATGGGGGTGGCATTGTCAGATGGTTCATTTCCCCATAGAACCAGGCCTCCATTCCAAATTATACAGTCATCGAAATCTGAACTAGGCATCCTCTCCAAAGATGTTAGAAGTCAAAGACCTCGTGGCGCAATGGTAGCGCGTCTGACTCCAGATCAGAAGGTTGCGTGTTCAACTCACGTCGTGGTCATGGTTTTTATGTGTGCAATCTCTGCCGCCTTTACTCAGTGAATCAGCACAAGTACCAATGTGGCTTTACAGTACTAATCTCGCATGGAAACGAACAAACCAATGCTGCTTTTGATGAAAATAGTCTCTCACAAGAACCTGACACACTGCAAAATCCTAAATGAAATTATGTTATTGTCAGTCTTCGAACAGGTAGTTTAATGTATGCTTGGGGGCAGTTTTTTGACACCTGGATGAGAAACGTTCCCTAAGTAAACTGCCTGTTACTCAGGCCCAGAAACTAGGATATGCATATCAATGGTAGATTTGGATAGAACACACTCTAAAGTTTCCAAAACTGTTGAAATAATGTCTCTGAGTATAACAGAACTGATATGGCAGGCGAAAAACCTGAGGAAAATGTATCCAGGAGGTGGGATTGTTTTGATGTGGGTAGTTTTCAATTGAATGCCTTTTGAGTTTCTAATGGGTTAGGACCCAGATTGCAGTTCCTATGGCTACCACTAGATGTCAACAGTCTTTAGACTTTGTTTCAGGCTTGTTTTCATGCACTTAACCTGCCGGGCAGAGGCACGTGCTGATGGGGGTGGCATTGTCAGATGGTTCATTTCCCCATAGAACCAGGCCTCCATTCCAAATTATACAGTCATCGAAATCTGAACTAGGCATCCTCTCCAAAGATGTTAGAAGTCAAAGACCTCGTGGCGCAATGGTAGCGCGTCTGACTCCAGATCAGAAGGTTGCGTGTTCAACTCACGTCGTGGTCATGGTTTTTATGTGTGCAATCTCTGCCGCCTTTACTCAGTGAATCAGCACAAGTACCAATGTGGCTTTACAGTACTAATCTCGCATGGAAACGAACAAACCAATGCTGCTTTTGATGAAAATAGTCTCTCACAAGAACCTGACACACTGCAAAATCCTAAATGAAATTATGTTATTGTCAGTCTTCGAACAGGTAGTTTAATGTATGCTTGGGGGCAGTTTTTTGACACCTGGATGAGAAACGTTCCCTAAGTAAACTGCCTGTTACTCAGGCCCAGAAACTAGGATATGCATATCAATGGTAGATTTGGATAGAACACACTCTAAAGTTTCCAAAACTGTTGAAATAATGTCTCTGAGTATAACAGAACTGATATGGCAGGCGAAAAACCTGAGGAAAATGTATCCAGGAGGTGGGATTGTTTTGATGTGGGTAGTTTTCAATTGAATGCCTTTTGAGTTTCTAATGGGTTAGGACCCAGATTGCAGTTCCTATGGCTACCACTAGATGTCAACAGTCTTTAGACTTTGTTTCAGGCTTGTTTTCATGCACTTAACCTGCCGGGCAGAGGCACGTGCTGATGGGGGTGGCATTGTCAGATGGTTCATTTCCCCATAGAACCAGGCCTCCATTCCAAATTATACAGTCATCGAAATCTGAACTAGGCATCCTCTCCAAAGATGTTAGAAGTCAAAGACCTCGTGGCGCAATGGTAGCGCGTCTGACTCCAGATCAGAAGGTTGCGTGTTCAACTCACGTCGTGGTCATGGTTTTTATGTGTGCAATCTCTGCCGCCTTTACTCAGTGAATCAGCACAAGTACCAATGTGGCTTTACAGTACTAATCTCGCATGGAAACGAACAAACCAATGCTGCTTTTGATGAAAATAGTCTCTCACAAGAACCTGACACACTGCAAAATCCTAAATGAAATTATGTTATTGTCAGTCTTCGAACAGGTAGTTTAATGTATGCTTGGGGGCAGTTTTTTGACACCTGGATGAGAAACGTTCCCTAAGTAAACTGCCTGTTACTCAGGCCCAGAAACTAGGATATGCATATCAATGGTAGATTTGGATAGAACACACTCTAAAGTTTCCAAAACTGTTGAAATAATGTCTCTGAGTATAACAGAACTGATATGGCAGGCGAAAAACCTGAGGAAAATGTATCCAGGAGGTGGGATTGTTTTGATGTGGGTAGTTTTCAATTGAATGCCTTTTGAGTTTCTAATGGGTTAGGACCCAGATTGCAGTTCCTATGGCTACCACTAGATGTCAACAGTCTTTAGACTTTGTTTCAGGCTTGTTTTCATGCACTTAACCTGCCGGGCAGAGGCACGTGCTGATGGGGGTGGCATTGTCAGATGGTTCATTTCCCCATAGAACCAGGCCTCCATTCCAAATTATACAGTCATCGAAATCTGAACTAGGCATCCTCTCCAAAGATGTTAGAAGTCAAAGACCTCGTGGCGCAATGGTAGCGCGTCTGACTCCAGATCAGAAGGTTGCGTGTTCAACTCACGTCGTGGTCATGGTTTTTATGTGTGCAATCTCTGCCGCCTTTACTCAGTGAATCAGCACAAGTACCAATGTGGCTTTACAGTACTAATCTCGCATGGAAACGAACAAACCAATGCTGCTTTTGATGAAAATAGTCTCTCACAAGAACCTGACACACTGCAAAATCCTAAATGAAATTATGTTATTGTCAGTCTTCGAACAGGTAGTTTAATGTATGCTTGGGGGCAGTTTTTTGACACCTGGATGAGAAACGTTCCCTAAGTAAACTGCCTGTTACTCAGGCCCAGAAACTAGGATATGCATATCAATGGTAGATTTGGATAGAACACACTCTAAAGTTTCCAAAACTGTTGAAATAATGTCTCTGAGTATAACAGAACTGATATGGCAGGCGAAAAACCTGAGGAAAATGTATCCAGGAGGTGGGATTGTTTTGATGTGGGTAGTTTTCAATTGAATGCCTTTTGAGTTTCTAATGGGTTAGGACCCAGATTGCAGTTCCTATGGCTACCACTAGATGTCAACAGTCTTTAGACTTTGTTTCAGGCTTGTTTTCATGCACTTAACCTGCCGGGCAGAGGCACGTGCTGATGGGGGTGGCATTGTCAGATGGTTCATTTCCCCATAGAACCAGGCCTCCATTCCAAATTATACAGTCATCGAAATCTGAACTAGGCATCCTCTCCAAAGATGTTAGAAGTCAAAGACCTCGTGGCGCAATGGTAGCGCGTCTGACTCCAGATCAGAAGGTTGCGTGTTCAACTCACGTCGTGGTCATGGTTTTTATGTGTGCAATCTCTGCCGCCTTTACTCAGTGAATCAGCACAAGTACCAATGTGGCTTTACAGTACTAATCTCGCATGGAAACGAACAAACCAATGCTGCTTTTGATGAAAATAGTCTCTCACAAGAACCTGACACACTGCAAAATCCTAAATGAAATTATGTTATTGTCAGTCTTCGAACAGGTAGTTTAATGTATGCTTGGGGGCAGTTTTTTGACACCTGGATGAGAAACGTTCCCTAAGTAAACTGCCTGTTACTCAGGCCCAGAAACTAGGATATGCATATCAATGGTAGATTTGGATAGAACACACTCTAAAGTTTCCAAAACTGTTGAAATAATGTCTCTGAGTATAACAGAACTGATATGGCAGGCGAAAAACCTGAGGAAAATGTATCCAGGAGGTGGGATTGTTTTGATGTGGGTAGTTTTCAATTGAATGCCTTTTGAGTTTCTAATGGGTTAGGACCCAGATTGCAGTTCCTATGGCTACCACTAGATGTCAACAGTCTTTAGACTTTGTTTCAGGCTTGTTTTCATGCACTTAACCTGCCGGGCAGAGGCACGTGCTGATGGGGGTGGCATTGTCAGATGGTTCATTTCCCCATAGAACCAGGCCTCCATTCCAAATTATACAGTCATCGAAATCTGAACTAGGCATCCTCTCCAAAGATGTTAGAAGTCAAAGACCTCGTGGCGCAATGGTAGCGCGTCTGACTCCAGATCAGAAGGTTGCGTGTTCAACTCACGTCGTGTTCGTGGTTTTTATGTGTGCAATCTCTGCCGCCTTTACTCAGTGAATCAGCACAAGTACCAATGTGGCTTTACATACCTTAAGGGAAGAATTCGGCAGTACCTGTATGGTTAGTGAGAAAGTCCATATTGCAAATGTACGGTCCCTTACTAGACGTCCGAAATCGTTTGTAAAATTCGCGGACGGCGTCGGGCCGAGCGGCAGGGCCGGACCTACCAGGAAGTCATCAAATGAACGTTGTCGGACATTCGGTTTCCGTTTTACAAAAATAATAAGATTTATGTCATTTTTCCCATGTCCCGGAAATTCCCACAAGAGGGCATAAGCAATCATATGGCTATTGCTACAAAACATCACGATTCACGACGGGGCCTTATCTCGAAAACTGAAAATATTTAGAAGCCGAAACTCGGTGAGCGTAGGGGCGGCATAATGGGCAGTTGGCCCCGAACAAGATGGCGTCTAGGCCTCAACGGTTTTTGAGTTATGGCCATTTATCTGGGATTAAAGGTCCAAAATGAAAATAGAGAAATTATTTTTCCACTTCACGTCAAAGTCAAGGAGCCTCCGGTGTCAATAAAAAAAAGAACCAGCCATTTATCTATCGTCATTTAAGAGAAATCGTACAACGACACCTTGGTGATGTTCACGGATAGGTGTTTTTTTTTCAACGGTTACAGATCCAGTTGCAGGTTGTTCTTACGAATCTTTTTAAAGTGTGCTGCGGAGCTCTGCGAGATTTCTGTGATTTTCTATGATTTTCTGAAATAACACACACTCACTAAACCCTCCGTAAATAACTCAGTTCTTAACGTAAAGACTTAAAACTCGGGATTCTGTAAAGGCATACCCCAATCATGATATGAGTTTATTTATAGCTTCCTGTGCCAACCGGAAGTGCCTTTAATGGTGTCACAGTGGCAGTTTCCATGGGTTAAAAGGTCAGATCTTTTCAAAACTTCATATGTGTGACTAGGTAACCCTCATGAACTGTAAATCAGTCATTTCTCCCAGCAGATGTCAAAGAAAAGCTCTCACACGCACACACAGCAAGGATGGAGTGAAAAAGTGTGGTTCTTAAAGACACAGAGAGCAGGCAATGGCATAAACATAATGTCTAGGCCGTGCCGAGTTCAACGAGATATCCCGCTTGACCGTAGCTCGCTCGGTCTGAGCGCAGCGACCATTAGAAAAGTAGGCCCAAAATGAAGCCTGCCCCACAACGTCATTTGCTTTTGGGTGACAGTGAGAGAACCGTTAGGGTGAGAAGCACAATTCGACCTCAGGTATGTTCCTAAGGTCCTTCCGATCCGTGCAAGCCTAACGTTGACAGTGTGGCATTAACCCTTAATAGTTAAAAGATGGTGTTTACTTCAAAAAGTTTGCATTGATTTCTCTCCCCATAGGAATACATTGCCTTTACCCCTAAATTCAACCTGAAGTCTATATGGGTTATGAATGCCGTATGAACCTGTCTTTGGTAACAGTCCATCAGGCCAGTATGAGGTCTACCTGTGTTGATTCTAAGCTTCCTGGACCAACCGGAAGTGGTTAAAATCACCCTAAAAGTGTTTTTCCATTACCTGCCTGCAGTTTGATAGACATAGTGCATTCAACCCTGTGTAAATCAGTCAATTCTTAACGTAAGGACTTAAAACTCAGGATTCTGTAAAAGCATAGCCCAGTGAGGATATGTGTTGACTTATAGCTTCCTGTGACAACCGGAAGTGCCTTAATTGGTGTCTCAGGGGCTGTTTCGAGGGGTTAAAAAGTCAGATCTGTCCAAAACTTCATATGTGTGATTAGGCAACCCCCATGAACTGTAAATCAGTCATTTTTCCCATAAAATTTCAAAGGAAAACTAAATCACACAGACACACAACTTGGAAGGAGGGACGTATTGGGGGTTGTAGAGACAGACAGTGCCTCCAATAGTTAGCTTTGTTCGAGCTAAAAAAGAACCGTCAGACCTAGAGTTCCGAAACTTTAGAAACCTGTTCTAGACCTCGGGTCGATAGTGCGTGGTGAGTTAGGTGGCTCTAGAAGGTTCTCGGACCGAGAAATAGCCTCGTACATTTGCAATGATTTCAATTCATTTTGACCATTACGAAAATGGCGACATTTAGAAAAGTCTCAGAGACACAAGACTAGGTGCATTGGAACCGGCTCGGCCCATAGAGACGGACCCCAACGTTTCGGTCCGATAGCTCATTCAAGGACCCCATAGCAAGGCATGGAAAAAGTGGATTTTCAGCACCAATTAGGGTTTTACTCGGGCACCGAAGGACCTATCGAGCCGAAACTCGGGATTCGGGGTCGCCTCACATAGGCCTTCACATAATGTCTGACCTGGACCCGCAGCTAGAACGTAACTATGTGTTTTACGTTTTTATTATGTTTTAAACTAATGGCGCTGTGAATTATGGGCCTGCTCTGACATATGTGATAGTTGGCTTCTAAATGAGTTGGAAAAAGTGGGTTTGGTGTCAATTGGTATCAGTTTGGTGTCAGAATGACATCTAATTGACTGGTGGACACTGACTTGCTAGTTGACTTTTGTACATTAGCAATATGTTTAAACGGAGAGGGACCATCACCAAAATGGCATTCTGAAATCAACACAAAAAATGGCATCACCATAGTCTCCAGGCTGTGCAGAGTTCAACGAGACGCCCCGCTTGACCGTAGCTCGCTCTGAGTGCAGCGACCTTGAAAAAAAGAAGGCGCAAAAGGAAGCCTGGCCCTCAATGTCATTTGCTTTTGGGTGACAGTGAGAGAACCGTTAGGGTGAGAAGCACAATTCGACCTCAGGTACGTTCCTAAGGTCCTTCCGATCCGTGCAAGCCTAACGTTGACCGTGTGGCATTAACCCTTAATAGTTAAAAGAAGGTGTTTACTTCAAATAGTTTGCATTGACTTCTCTCCCCATAGGAATACATTGCCTGCACCCCTAAATTCAACCTGAAGTCTATATGGGTTATGAATGCCGTATGAACCTGTCTTTGATAACAGTCCATCAGGCCAGTATGAGGTCTACCTGTGTTGATTCTAGGCTTCCTGGACCAACCGGAAGTGGTTAAAATCACCCTAAAAGTGTTTTTCCATTACCTGCCTGCAGTTTGATAGACATAGTGCATTCAACCCTGTGTAAATCAGTCAATTCTTAACGTAAGGACTTAAAACACAGGATTCTGTAAAAGCATAGCCCAGTGAGGATATGTGTTGACTTATAGCTTCCTGTGCCAACCGGAAGTGCCTTAATTGGTGTCTCAGGGGCTGTTTCGAGGGGTTAAAAAGTCAGATCTGTCCAAAACTTCATATGTGTGATTAGGCAACCCCCATGAACTGTAAATCAGTCATTTTTCCCATAAAATTTCAAAGGAAAACTAAATCACACAGACACACAACTTGGAAGGAGGGACGTATTGGGGGTTGTAGAGACAGACAGTGCCTCCAATAGTTAGCTTTGTTCGAGCTAAAAAGAACCGTCAGACCTAGAGTTCCGAAACTTTAGAAACCTGTTCTAGACCTCGGGTCGATAGTGCGTGGTGAGTTAGGTGGCTCTAGAAGGTTCTCGGACCGAGAAATAGCCTCGTACATTTGCAATGATTTCAATTCATTTTGACCATTACGAAAATGGCGACATTTAGAAAAGTCTCAGAGACACAAGACTAGGTGCATTGGAACCGGCTCGGCCCATAGAGACGGACCCCAACGTTTCGGTCCGATAGCTCATTCAAGGACCCCATAGCAAGGCATGGAAAAAGTGGATTTTCAGCACCAATTAGGGTTTTACTCGGGCACCGAAGGACCTATCGAGCCGAAACTCGGGATTCGGGGTCGCCTCACATAGGCCTTCACATAATGTCTGACCTGGACCCGCAGCTAGAACGTAACTATGTGTTTTACGTTTTTATTATGTTTTAAACTAAAGGCGCTGTGAATTATGGGCCTGCTCTGACATATATGATAGTTGGCTTCTAAATGAGTTGGAAAAAGTGGGTTTGGTGTCAATTGGTATCAGTTTGGTGTCAAAATGACATCTAATTGACTGATGGACACTGACTTGCTAGTTGACTTTTGTACATTAGCAATATGTTTAAACGGAGAGGGACCATCACCAAAAGTGACATTCTGAAATCAACCCTAACGAGCCATGGAGATGAACCAGAATCACTGCCCAGCTATCCCGAGTTCATCGGGCCAGTCAATTTCACATTCCTGCAGGATTTTTATAGCATGACAAATTCGTGATGGTACCTGCCCATTGAACCATATTGCAAATGCACAGTGACTTTGCAAAAGTGAGAAAACATAAACAAATGGACATGATGAAATCAACACAACGAGTGATGGAAATGTACAACTATCACTGCTCAGCCATCCTGTGTTCATCAGACCAGTCAATTTTGCATTTTTGAGCATGTCAAATTTCATATGGTAAATGCACATTGAAACATATTGCAAATGCGCGCGCACTTGCAATATGATTCTATAGTGTAAAAACATCACCTAATGGACATGATGAAATCAACACAACGAGTGATGGAAATGTACAACTATCACTGCTCGGCCATCCTGTGTCCATCAGACCAGTCAATTTTGCATTTTTGAGCATGTCAAATTTCATATGGTAAATGCACATTGAAACATATTGCAAATGCACAGTGACTTGCAATATGATTCTATAGTGTAAAAACATCAACTAATGGACATGATGAAATCAACACAACAGGTGATGGAAATGTACAACTATCACTGCTCGGCCATCCTGTGTTCATCAGACCAGTCAATTTTGCATTTTTGAGCATGTCAAATTTCATATGGTAAATGCACATTGAAACATATTGCAAATGCGCGTGCACTTGCAATATGATTCTATAGTGAAAAAACATCACCTAATGGACATGATGAAATCAACACAACGAGTGATGGAAATGTACAACTATCACTGCTCAGGCCATCCTGTGTTCATCAGACCAGTCAATTTTGCATTTTTGAGCATGTCAAATTTCATATGGTAAATGCACATTGAAACATATTGCAAATGCGCGCGCACTTGCAATATGATTCTATAGTGAAAAACATCACCTAATGGACATGATGAAATCAACACAACGAGTGATGGAAATGTACAACTATCACTGCTCGGCCATCCTGTGTCCATCAGACCAGTCAATTTTGCATTTTTGAGCATTTCAAATTTCATATGGTAAATGCACATTGAAACATATTGCAAATGCGCGCGCACTTGCAATATGATTCTATAGTGTAAAAACATCACCTAATGGACATGATGAAATCAACACAACGAGTGATGGAAATGTACAACTATCACTGCCCGGCCATCCTGTGTTCCCATAGCGAGCATTAATATCAGAATGACCGGTAAATGCATTTACAACCATATTTTAATTTTTGGGTTACCAGTTGCACAACAATGCACGTGCATTTGCAATATGATTCTATAGTGAAAAACATCACCTAATGGACATGATGAAATCAACACAACAAGTGATGGAAATGTACAACTATCACTGCTCGGCCATCCTGTGTTCATCAGACCAGTCAATTTCACATTCCTGCAGGATTTTTATAGCATGACAAATTCGTGATGGTACCTGCCCATTGAACCATATTGCAAATGCACAGTGACTTTGCAAAAGTGAAAAACATAAACAAATGGACATGATGAAATCAACACAACAGGTGATGGAAATGTACAACTATCACTGCTCAGCCATCCTGTGTTCATCAGACCAGTCAATTTTGCATTTTTGAGCATGTCAAATTTCATATGGTAAATGCACATTGAAACATATTGCAAATGCGCGCGCACTTGCAATATGATTCTATAGTGAAAAAACATCACCTAATGGACATGATGAAATCAACACAACGAGTGATGGAAATGTACAACTATCACTGCTCGGCCATCCTGTGTCCATCAGACCAGTCAATTTTGCATTTTTGAGCATGTCAAATTTCATATGGTAAATGCACATTGAAACATATTGCAAATGCGCGCGCACTTGCAATATGATTCTATAGTGTAAAAACATCACCTAATGGACATGATGAAATCAACACAACGAGTGATGGAAATGTACAACTATCACTGCCCGGCCATCCTGTGTTCCCATAGCGAGCATTAATATCAGAATGACCGGTAAATGCATTTACAACCATATTTTAATTTTTGGGTTACCAGTTGCACAACAATGCACGTGCATTTGCAATATGATTCTATAGTGAAAAAACATCACCTAATGGACATGATGAAATCAACACAACAAGTGATGGAAATGTACAACTATCACTGCTCGGCCATCCTGTGTTCATCAGACCAGTCAATTTCACATTCCTGCAGGATTTTTATAGCATGACAAATTCGTGATGGTACCTGCCCATTGAACCATATTGCAAATGCACAGTGACTTTGCAAAATGTGAGAAAACATAAACAAATGGACATGATGAAATCAACACAACAGGTGATGGAAATGTACAACTATCACTGCTCAGCCATCCTGTGTTCATCAGACCAGTCAATTTTGCATTTTTGAGCATGTCAAATTTCATATGGTAAATGCACATTGAAACATATTGCAAATGCGCGCGCACTTGCAATATGATTCTATAGTGAAAAACATCACCTAATGGACATGATGAAATCAACACAACGAGTGATGGAAATGTACAACTATCACTGCTCGGCCATCCTGTGTTCCATCAGACCAGTCAATTTTGCATTTTTGAGCATGTCAAATTTCATATGGTAAATGCACATTGAAACATATTGCAAATGCGCGCGCACTTGCAATATGATTCTATAGTGAAAAAACATCACCTAATGGACATGATGAAATCAACACAACGAGTGATGGAAATGTACAACTATCACTGCTCGGCCATCCTGTGTCCATCAGACCAGTCAATTTTGCATTTTTGAGCATGTCAAATTTCATATGGTAAATGCACATTGAAACATATTGCAAATGCGCGCGCACTTGCAATATGATTCTATAGTGTAAAAACATCACCTAATGGACATGATGAAATCAACACAACGAGTGATGGAAATGTACAACTATCACTGCCCGGCCATCCTGTGTTCCCATAGCGAGCATTAATATCAGAATGACCGGTAAATGCATTTACAACCATATTTTAATTTTTGGGTTACCAGTTGCACAACAATGCACGTGCATTTGCAATATGATTCTATAGTGAAAAAACATCACCTAATGGACATGATGAAATCAACACAACAAGTGATGGAAATGTACAACTATCACTGCTCGGCCATCCTGTGTTCATCAGACCAGTCAATTTCACATTCCTGCAGGATTTTTATAGCATGACAAATTCGTGATGGTACCTGCCCATTGAACCATATTGCAAATGCACAGTGACTTTGCAAAAGTGAAAAACATAAACAAATGGACATGATGAAATCAACACAACAGGTGATGGAAATGTACAACTATCACTGCTCAGCCATCCTGTGTTCATCAGACCAGTCAATTTTGCATTTTTGAGCATGTCAAATTTCATATGGTAAATGCACATTGAAACATATTGCAAATGCGCGCGCACTTGCAATATGATTCTATAGTGAAAAACATCACCTAATGGACATGATGAAATCAACACAACGAGTGATGGAAATGTACAACTATCACTGCTCGGCCATCCTGTGTCCATCAGACCAGTCAATTTTGCATTTTTGAGCATTTCAAATTTCATATGGTAAATGCACATTGAAACATATTGCAAATGCGCGCGCACTTGCAATATGATTCTATAGTGTAAAAACATCACCTAATGGACATGATGAAATCAACACAACGAGTGATGGAAATGTACAACTATCACTGCCCGGCCATCCTGTGTTCCCATAGCGAGCATTAATATCAGAATGACCGGTAAATGCATTTACAACCATATTTTAATTTTTGGGTTACCAGTTGCACAACAATGCACGTGCATTTGCAATATGATTCTATAGTGAAAAAACATCACCTAATGGACATGATGAAATCAACACAACAAGTGATGGAAATGTACAACTATCACTGCTCGGCCATCCTGTGTTCATCAGACCAGTCAATTTCACATTCCTGCAGGATTTTTATAGCATGACAAATTCGTGATGGTACCTGCCCATTGAACCATATTGCAAATGCACAGTGACTTTGCAAAAGTGAGAAAACATAAACAAATGGACATGATGAAATCAACACAACAGGTGATGGAAATGTACAACTATCACTGCTCAGCCATCCTGTGTTCATCAGACCAGTCAATTTTGCATTTTTGAGCATGTCAAATTTCATATGGTAAATGCACATTGAAACATATTGCAAATGCGCGCGCACTTGCAATATGATTCTATAGTGAAAAAACATCACCTAATGGACATGATGAAATCAACACAACGAGTGATGGAAATGTACAACTATCACTGCTCGGCCATCCTGTGTCCATCAGACCAGTCAATTTTGCATTTTTGAGCATGTCAAATTTCATATGGTAAATGCACATTGAAACATATTGCAAATGCGCGCGCACTTGCAATATGATTCTATAGTGTAAAAACATCACCTAATGGACATGATGAAATCAACACAACGAGTGATGGAAATGTACAACTATCACTGCCCGGCCATCCTGTGTTCCCATAGCGAGCATTAATATCAGAATGACCGGTAAATGCATTTACAACCATATTTTAATTTTTGGGTTACCAGTTGCACAACAATGCACGTGCATTTGCAATATGATTCTATAGTGAAAAAACATCACCTAATGGACATGATGAAATCAACACAACAAGTGATGGAAATGTACAACTATCACTGCTCGGCCATCCTGTGTTCATCAGACCAGTCAATTTCACATTCCTGCAGGATTTTTATAGCATGACAAATTCGTGATGGTACCTGCCCATTGAACCATATTGCAAATGCACAGTGACTTTGCAAAAGTGAGAAAACATAAACAAATGGACATGATGAAATCAACACAACAGGTGATGGAAATGTACAACTATCACTGCTCAGCCATCCTGTGTTCATCAGACCAGTCAATTTTGCATTTTTGAGCATGTCAAATTTCATATGGTAAATGCACATTGAAACATATTGCAAATGCGCGCACTTGCAATATGATTCTATAGTGTAAAAACATCACCTAATGGACATGATGAAATCAACACAACGAGTGATGGAAATGTACAACTATCACTGCTCGGCCATCCTGTGTCCATCAGACCAGTCAATTTTGCATTTTTGAGCATTTCAAATTTCATATGGTAAATGCACATTGAAACATATTGCAAATGCGCGCGCACTTGCAATATGATTCTATAGTGAAAAACATCACCTAATGGACATGATGAAATCAACACAACGAGTGATGGAAATGTACAACTATCACTGCTCGGCCATCCTGTGTCCATCAGACCAGTCAATTTTGCATTTTTGAGCATGTCAAATTTCATATGGTAAATGCACATTGAAACATATTGCAAATGCGCGCGCACTTGCAATATGATTCTATAGTGTAAAAACATCACCTAATGGACATGATGAAATCAACACAACGAGTGATGGAAATGTACAACTATCACTGCCCGGCCATCCTGTGTTCCCATAGCGAGCATTAATATCAGAATGACCGGTAAATGCATTTACAACCATATTTTTATTTTTGGGTTACCAGTTGCACAACAATGCACGTGCATTTGCAATATGATTCTATAGTGTAAAAACATCACCTAACGGAGATGATGAAATCAACACAACGAGTGATGGAAATGTACAACTATCACTGCTCGGCCATCCTGTGTTCATCAGACCAGTCAATTTTGCATTTTTGAGCAAGGTCAAATTTCATATGGTAAATGCACATTGAAACATATTGCAAATGCACGTGCACTTGCAATATGATTATATAGTGAAAAAACATCACAAAATGGACATGATGAAGTCAACACAACGAGTGATGGAAAGGAACAACTATCACTGCCCGGCCATCCCGAGTTCATCAGGCCAGTCAATTTTGCATTTCTGCAGGATTTTTGAGCATGTCAAATTTCTTACGTCATTTGGCCCACAAAAAAATCCTTATGCACAATTTAAAAAAATATATAAAAAAATATGATAATAAAATTGGACAAAAGTATATTCATACAGTTCTTACACATGTGTAATTGACAAAAAAATTGAAAGAATTTCAAAAAACGGTCCAGAAAGCACTTTTTAAGGGTGTGTGAAGTTTTTACAAAATTTTGACATTTTTGACTTTTGACTTTGACTTCCTATGAAATCATATTGGAATTGGACAAAACATATTCCTTATGCGCATGTAAAAAAAAAAAAAAAAAAAAAAATTATGATAATAAAATTGGACAAAAGTATATTCATACAGTTCTTACACATGTGTAATTGACAAAAAATCGAAAGAATTTCGAAAAACGGTCCAGAAAGCACTTTTTATGGGTGTGTGAAGTTTTTACAAAATTTTGACATTTTTGACTTTTGACTTTGACTTCCTATGAAATCATATTGGAATTGGACAAAACATATTCCTTATGCGCATGTAAAAAAAAAAAAAAAAATTATGATAATAAAATTGGACAAAAGTATATTCATACAGTTCTTACACATGTGTAATTGACAAAAAATCGAAAGAATTTCGAAAAACGGTCCAGAAAGCACTTTTTATGGGTGTGTGAAGTTTTTACAAAATTTTGACATTTTTGACTTTTGACTTTTGACTTCCTATGAAATCATATTGGAATTGGACAAAACATATTCCTTATGCGCATGTAAAAAAAAAAAAAAATTATGATAATAAAATTGGACAAAAGTATATTCATACAGTTCTTACACATGTGTAATTGACAAAAAATCGAAAGAATTTCGAAAAACGGTCCAGAAAGCACTTTTTATGGGTGTGTGAAGTTTTTACAAAATTTTGACATTTTTGACTTTTGACTTTTGACTTCCTATGAAATCATATTGGAATTGGACAAAACATATTCCTTATGCGCATATAAAAAAATTAAAAAAAAAATTATGATAATAAAATTGGACAAAAGTATATTCATACAGTTCTTACACATGTGTAATTGACAAAAAAATCGAAAGAATTTCGAAAAACGGTCCAGAAAGCACTTTTTTAAGGGGTGATAAGTTTTTGAAAAAAGTTCATTTTTCAAAATTTTACTTTTGGACATTGATTTGGGTTACATATCCAATATGAAAAACCCCGGTGGAGCGCATTTGCCCCCTGTTGAATTTTTAAAGTGTTACAACTGGCAATTACCATATGGCATTTGCAATACACTTTGGATGAATCAACGCCGAATTGGGTGGTATTGGCCAATGTGTATATGGTTTGTCCGATGCCAATGACATGCCATTCATTTTTGTCCAATACAGGGGGGTATTCCCTTACAGTACTAATCTCGCATGGAAACGAACAAACCAATGCTGCTTTTGATGAAAATAGTCTCTCACAAGAACCTGACACACTGCAAAATCCTAAATGAAATTATGTTATTGTCAGTCTTCGAACAGGTAGTTTAATGTATGCTTGGGGGCAGTTTTTTGACACCTGGATGAGAAACGTTCCCTAAGTAAACTGCCTGTTACTCAGGCCCAGAAACTAGGATATGCATATCAATGGTAGATTTGGATAGAACACACTCTAAAGTTTCCAAAACTGTTGAAATAATGTCTCTGAGTATAACAGAACTGATATGGCAGGCGAAAAACCTGAGGAAAATGTATCCAGGAGGTGGGATTGTTTTGATGTGGGTAGTTTTCAATTGAATGCCTTTTGAGTTTCTAATGGGTTAGGACCCAGATTGCAGTTCCTATGGCTACCACTAGATGTCAACAGTCTTTAGACTTTGTTTCAGGCTTGTTTTCATGCACTTAACCTGCCGGGCAGAGGCACGTGCTGATGGGGGTGGCATTGTCAGATGGTTCATTTCCCCATAGAACCAGGCCTCCATTCCAAATTATACAGTCATCGAAATCTGAACTAGGCATCCTCTCCAAAGATGTTAGAAGTCAAAGACCTCGTGGCGCAATGGTAGCGCGTCTGACTCCAGATCAGAAGGTTGCGTGTTCAACTCACGTCGTGGTCATGGTTTTTATGTGTGCAATCTCTGCCGCCTTTACTCAGTGAATCAGCACAAGTACCAATGTGGCTTTACAGTACTAATCTCGCATGGAAACGAACAAACCAATGCTGCTTTTGATGAAAATAGTCTCTCACAAGAACCTGACACACTGCAAAATCCTAAATGAAATTATGTTATTGTCAGTCTTCGAACAGGTAGTTTAATGTATGCTTGGGGGCAGTTTTTTGACACCTGGATGAGAAACGTTCCCTAAGTAAACTGCCTGTTACTCAGGCCCAGAAACTAGGATATGCATATCAATGGTAGATTTGGATAGAACACACTCTAAAGTTTCCAAAACTGTTGAAATAATGTCTCTGAGTATAACAGAACTGATATGGCAGGCGAAAAACCTGAGGAAAATGTATCCAGGAGGTGGGATTGTTTTGATGTGGGTAGTTTTCAATTGAATGCCTTTTGAGTTTCTAATGGGTTAGGACCCAGATTGCAGTTCCTATGGCTACCACTAGATGTCAACAGTCTTTAGACTTTGTTTCAGGCTTGTTTTCATGCACTTAACCTGCCGGGCAGAGGCACGTGCTGATGGGGGTGGCATTGTCAGATGGTTCATTTCCCCATAGAACCAGGCCTCCATTCCAAATTATACAGTCATCGAAATCTGAACTAGGCATCCTCTCCAAAGATGTTAGAAGTCAAAGACCTCGTGGCGCAATGGTAGCGCGTCTGACTCCAGATCAGAAGGTTGCGTGTTCAACTCACGTCGTGGTCATGGTTTTTATGTGTGCAATCTCTGCCGCCTTTACTCAGTGAATCAGCACAAGTACCAATGTGGCTTTACAGTACTAATCTCGCATGGAAACGAACAAACCAATGCTGCTTTTGATGAAAATAGTCTCTCACAAGAACCTGACACACTGCAAAATCCTAAATGAAATTATGTTATTGTCAGTCTTCGAACAGGTAGTTTAATGTATGCTTGGGGGCAGTTTTTTGACACCTGGATGAGAAACGTTCCCTAAGTAAACTGCCTGTTACTCAGGCCCAGAAACTAGGATATGCATATCAATGGTAGATTTGGATAGAACACACTCTAAAGTTTCCAAAACTGTTGAAATAATGTCTCTGAGTATAACAGAACTGATATGGCAGGCGAAAAACCTGAGGAAAATGTATCCAGGAGGTGGGATTGTTTTGATGTGGGTAGTTTTCAATTGAATGCCTTTTGAGTTTCTAATGGGTTAGGACCCAGATTGCAGTTCCTATGGCTACCACTAGATGTCAACAGTCTTTAGACTTTGTTTCAGGCTTGTTTTCATGCACTTAACCTGCCGGGCAGAGGCACGTGCTGATGGGGGTGGCATTGTCAGATGGTTCATTTCCCCATAGAACCAGGCCTCCATTCCAAATTATACAGTCATCGAAATCTGAACTAGGCATCCTCTCCAAAGATGTTAGAAGTCAAAGACCTCGTGGCGCAATGGTAGCGCGTCTGACTCCAGATCAGAAGGTTGCGTGTTCAACTCACGTCGTGGTCATGGTTTTTATGTGTGCAATCTCTGCCGCCTTTACTCAGTGAATCAGCACAAGTACCAATGTGGCTTTACAGTACTAATCTCGCATGGAAACGAACAAACCAATGCTGCTTTTGATGAAAATAGTCTCTCACAAGAACCTGACACACTGCAAAATCCTAAATGAAATTATGTTATTGTCAGTCTTCGAACAGGTAGTTTAATGTATGCTTGGGGGCAGTTTTTTGACACCTGGATGAGAAACGTTCCCTAAGTAAACTGCCTGTTACTCAGGCCCAGAAACTAGGATATGCATATCAATGGTAGATTTGGATAGAACACACTCTAAAGTTTCCAAAACTGTTGAAATAATGTCTCTGAGTATAACAGAACTGATATGGCAGGCGAAAAACCTGAGGAAAATGTATCCAGGAGGTGGGATTGTTTTGATGTGGGTAGTTTTCAATTGAATGCCTTTTGAGTTTCTAATGGGTTAGGACCCAGATTGCAGTTCCTATGGCTACCACTAGATGTCAACAGTCTTTAGACTTTGTTTCAGGCTTGTTTTCATGCACTTAACCTGCCGGGCAGAGGCACGTGCTGATGGGGGTGGCATTGTCAGATGGTTCATTTCCCCATAGAACCAGGCCTCCATTCCAAATTATACAGTCATCGAAATCTGAACTAGGCATCCTCTCCAAAGATGTTAGAAGTCAAAGACCTCGTGGCGCAATGGTAGCGCGTCTGACTCCAGATCAGAAGGTTGCGTGTTCAACTCACGTCGTGGTCATGGTTTTTATGTGTGCAATCTCTGCCGCCTTTACTCAGTGAATCAGCACAAGTACCAATGTGGCTTTACAGTACTAATCTCGCATGGAAACGAACAAACCAATGCTGCTTTTGATGAAAATAGTCTCTCACAAGAACCTGACACACTGCAAAATCCTAAATGAAATTATGTTATTGTCAGTCTTCGAACAGGTAGTTTAATGTATGCTTGGGGGCAGTTTTTTGACACCTGGATGAGAAACGTTCCCTAAGTAAACTGCCTGTTACTCAGGCCCAGAAACTAGGATATGCATATCAATGGTAGATTTGGATAGAACACACTCTAAAGTTTCCAAAACTGTTGAAATAATGTCTCTGAGTATAACAGAACTGATATGGCAGGCGAAAAACCTGAGGAAAATGTATCCAGGAGGTGGGATTGTTTTGATGTGGGTAGTTTTCAATTGAATGCCTTTTGAGTTTCTAATGGGTTAGGACCCAGATTGCAGTTCCTATGGCTACCACTAGATGTCAACAGTCTTTAGACTTTGTTTCAGGCTTGTTTTCATGCACTTAACCTGCCGGGCAGAGGCACGTGCTGATGGGGGTGGCATTGTCAGATGGTTCATTTCCCCATAGAACCAGGCCTCCATTCCAAATTATACAGTCATCGAAATCTGAACTAGGCATCCTCTCCAAAGATGTTAGAAGTCAAAGACCTCGTGGCGCAATGGTAGCGCGTCTGACTCCAGATCAGAAGGTTGCGTGTTCAACTCACGTCGTGGTCATGGTTTTTATGTGTGCAATCTCTGCCGCCTTTACTCAGTGAATCAGCACAAGTACCAATGTGGCTTTACAGTACTAATCTCGCATGGAAACGAACAAACCAATGCTGCTTTTGATGAAAATAGTCTCTCACAAGAACCTGACACACTGCAAAATCCTAAATGAAATTATGTTATTGTCAGTCTTCGAACAGGTAGTTTAATGTATGCTTGGGGGCAGTTTTTTGACACCTGGATGAGAAACGTTCCCTAAGTAAACTGCCTGTTACTCAGGCCCAGAAACTAGGATATGCATATCAATGGTAGATTTGGATAGAACACACTCTAAAGTTTCCAAAACTGTTGAAATAATGTCTCTGAGTATAACAGAACTGATATGGCAGGCGAAAAACCTGAGGAAAATGTATCCAGGAGGTGGGATTGTTTTGATGTGGGTAGTTTTCAATTGAATGCCTTTTGAGTTTCTAATGGGTTAGGACCCAGATTGCAGTTCCTATGGCTACCACTAGATGTCAACAGTCTTTAGACTTTGTTTCAGGCTTGTTTTCATGCACTTAACCTGCCGGGCAGAGGCACGTGCTGATGGGGGTGGCATTGTCAGATGGTTCATTTCCCCATAGAACCAGGCCTCCATTCCAAATTATACAGTCATCGAAATCTGAACTAGGCATCCTCTCCAAAGATGTTAGAAGTCAAAGACCTCGTGGCGCAATGGTAGCGCGTCTGACTCCAGATCAGAAGGTTGCGTGTTCAACTCACGTCGTGGTCATGGTTTTTATGTGTGCAATCTCTGCCGCCTTTACTCAGTGAATCAGCACAAGTACCAATGTGGCTTTACAGTACTAATCTCGCATGGAAACGAACAAACCAATGCTGCTTTTGATGAAAATAGTCTCTCACAAGAACCTGACACACTGCAAAATCCTAAATGAAATTATGTTATTGTCAGTCTTCGAACAGGTAGTTTAATGTATGCTTGGGGGCAGTTTTTTGACACCTGGATGAGAAACGTTCCCTAAGTAAACTGCCTGTTACTCAGGCCCAGAAACTAGGATATGCATATCAATGGTAGATTTGGATAGAACACACTCTAAAGTTTCCAAAACTGTTGAAATAATGTCTCTGAGTATAACAGAACTGATATGGCAGGCGAAAAACCTGAGGAAAATGTATCCAGGAGGTGGGATTGTTTTGATGTGGGTAGTTTTCAATTGAATGCCTTTTGAGTTTCTAATGGGTTAGGACCCAGATTGCAGTTCCTATGGCTACCACTAGATGTCAACAGTCTTTAGACTTTGTTTCAGGCTTGTTTTCATGCACTTAACCTGCCGGGCAGAGGCACGTGCTGATGGGGGTGGCATTGTCAGATGGTTCATTTCCCCATAGAACCAGGCCTCCATTCCAAATTATACAGTCATCGAAATCTGAACTAGGCATCCTCTCCAAAGATGTTAGAAGTCAAAGACCTCGTGGCGCAATGGTAGCGCGTCTGACTCCAGATCAGAAGGTTGCGTGTTCAACTCACGTCGTGGTCATGGTTTTTATGTGTGCAATCTCTGCCGCCTTTACTCAGTGAATCAGCACAAGTACCAATGTGGCTTTACAGTACTAATCTCGCATGGAAACGAACAAACCAATGCTGCTTTTGATGAAAATAGTCTCTCACAAGAACCTGACACACTGCAAAATCCTAAATGAAATTATGTTATTGTCAGTCTTCGAACAGGTAGTTTAATGTATGCTTGGGGGCAGTTTTTGACACCTGGATGAGAAACGTTCCCTAAGTAAACTGCCTGTTACTCAGGCCCAGAAACTAGGATATGCATATCAATGGTAGATTTGGATAGAACACACTCTAAAGTTTCCAAAACTGTTGAAATAATGTCTCTGAGTATAACAGAACTGATATGGCAGGCGAAAAACCTGAGGAAAATGTATCCAGGAGGTGGGATTGTTTTGATGTGGGTAGTTTTCAATTGAATGCCTTTTGAGTTTCTAATGGGTTAGGACCCAGATTGCAGTTCCTATGGCTACCACTAGATGTCAACAGTCTTTAGACTTTGTTTCAGGCTTGTTTTCATGCACTTAACCTGCCGGGCAGAGGCACGTGCTGATGGGGGTGGCATTGTCAGATGGTTCATTTCCCCATAGAACCAGGCCTCCATTCCAAATTATACAGTCATCGAAATCTGAACTAGGCATCCTCTCCAAAGATGTTAGAAGTCAAAGACCTCGTGGCGCAATGGTAGCGCGTCTGACTCCAGATCAGAAGGTTGCGTGTTCAACTCACGTCGTGGTCATGGTTTTTATGTGTGCAATCTCTGCCGCCTTTACTCAGTGAATCAGCACAAGTACCAATGTGGCTTTACAGTACTAATCTCGCATGGAAACGAACAAACCAATGCTGCTTTTGATGAAAATAGTCTCTCACAAGAACCTGACACACTGCAAAATCCTAAATGAAATTATGTTATTGTCAGTCTTCGAACAGGTAGTTTAATGTATGCTTGGGGGCAGTTTTTTGACACCTGGATGAGAAACGTTCCCTAAGTAAACTGCCTGTTACTCAGGCCCAGAAACTAGGATATGCATATCAATGGTAGATTTGGATAGAACACACTCTAAAGTTTCCAAAACTGTTGAAATAATGTCTCTGAGTATAACAGAACTGATATGGCAGGCGAAAAACCTGAGGAAAATGTATCCAGGAGGTGGGATTGTTTTGATGTGGGTAGTTTTCAATTGAATGCCTTTTGAGTTTCTAATGGGTTAGGACCCAGATTGCAGTTCCTATGGCTACCACTAGATGTCAACAGTCTTTAGACTTTGTTTCAGGCTTGTTTTCATGCACTTAACCTGCCGGGCAGAGGCACGTGCTGATGGGGGTGGCATTGTCAGATGGTTCATTTCCCCATAGAACCAGGCCTCCATTCCAAATTATACAGTCATCGAAATCTGAACTAGGCATCCTCTCCAAAGATGTTAGAAGTCAAAGACCTCGTGGCGCAATGGTAGCGCGTCTGACTCCAGATCAGAAGGTTGCGTGTTCAACTCACGTCGTGGTCATGGTTTTTATGTGTGCAATCTCTGCCGCCTTTACTCAGTGAATCAGCACAAGTACCAATGTGGCTTTACAGTACTAATCTCGCATGGAAACGAACAAACCAATGCTGCTTTTGATGAAAATAGTCTCTCACAAGAACCTGACACACTGCAAAATCCTAAATGAAATTATGTTATTGTCAGTCTTCTCGAACAGGTAGTTTAATGTATGCTTGGGGGCAGTTTTTTGACACCTGGATGAGAAACGTTCCCTAAGTAAACTGCCTGTTACTCAGGCCCAGAAACTAGGATATGCATATCAATGGTAGATTTGGATAGAACACACTCTAAAGTTTCCAAAACTGTTGAAATAATGTCTCTGAGTATAACAGAACTGATATGGCAGGCGAAAAACCTGAGGAAAATGTATCCAGGAGGTGGGATTGTTTTGATGTGGGTAGTTTTCAATTGAATGCCTTTTGAGTTTCTAATGGGTTAGGACCCAGATTGCAGTTCCTATGGCTACCACTAGATGTCAACAGTCTTTAGACTTTGTTTCAGGCTTGTTTTCATGCACTTAACCTGCCGGGCAGAGGCACGTGCTGATGGGGGTGGCATTGTCAGATGGTTCATTTCCCCATAGAACCAGGCCTCCATTCCAAATTATACAGTCATCGAAATCTGAACTAGGCATCCTCTCCAAAGATGTTAGAAGTCAAAGACCTCGTGGCGCAATGGTAGCGCGTCTGACTCCAGATCAGAAGGTTGCGTGTTCAACTCACGTCGTGGTCATGGTTTTTATGTGTGCAATCTCTGCCGCCTTTACTCAGTGAATCAGCACAAGTACCAATGTGGCTTTACAGTACTAATCTCGCATGGAAACGAACAAACCAATGCTGCTTTTGATGAAAATAGTCTCTCACAAGAACCTGACACACTGCAAAATCCTAAATGAAATTATGTTATTGTCAGTCTTCGAACAGGTAGTTTAATGTATGCTTGGGGGCAGTTTTTTGACACCTGGATGAGAAACGTTCCCTAAGTAAACTGCCTGTTACTCAGGCCCAGAAACTAGGATATGCATATCAATGGTAGATTTGGATAGAACACACTCTAAAGTTTCCAAAACTGTTGAAATAATGTCTCTGAGTATAACAGAACTGATATGGCAGGCGAAAAACCTGAGGAAAATGTATCCAGGAGGTGGGATTGTTTTGATGTGGGTAGTTTTCAATTGAATGCCTTTTGAGTTTCTAATGGGTTAGGACCCAGATTGCAGTTCCTATGGCTACCACTAGATGTCAACAGTCTTTAGACTTTGTTTCAGGCTTGTTTTCATGCACTTAACCTGCCGGGCAGAGGCACGTGCTGATGGGGGTGGCATTGTCAGATGGTTCATTTCCCCATAGAACCAGGCCTCCATTCCAAATTATACAGTCATCGAAATCTGAACTAGGCATCCTCTCCAAAGATGTTAGAAGTCAAAGACCTCGTGGCGCAATGGTAGCGCGTCTGACTCCAGATCAGAAGGTTGCGTGTTCAACTCACGTCGTGGTCATGGTTTTTATGTGTGCAATCTCTGCCGCCTTTACTCAGTGAATCAGCACAAGTACCAATGTGGCTTTACAGTACTAATCTCGCATGGAAACGAACAAACCAATGCTGCTTTTGATGAAAATAGTCTCTCACAAGAACCTGACACACTGCAAAATCCTAAATGAAATTATGTTATTGTCAGTCTTCGAACAGGTAGTTTAATGTATGCTTGGGGGCAGTTTTTTGACACCTGGATGAGAAACGTTCCCTAAGTAAACTGCCTGTTACTCAGGCCCAGAAACTAGGATATGCATATCAATGGTAGATTTGGATAGAACACACTCTAAAGTTTCCAAAACTGTTGAAATAATGTCTCTGAGTATAACAGAACTGATATGGCAGGCGAAAAACCTGAGGAAAATGTATCCAGGAGGTGGGATTGTTTTGATGTGGGTAGTTTTCAATTGAATGCCTTTTGAGTTTCTAATGGGTTAGGACCCAGATTGCAGTTCCTATGGCTACCACTAGATGTCAACAGTCTTTAGACTTTGTTTCAGGCTTGTTTTCATGCACTTAACCTGCCGGGCAGAGGCACGTGCTGATGGGGGTGGCATTGTCAGATGGTTCATTTCCCCATAGAACCAGGCCTCCATTCCAAATTATACAGTCATCGAAATCTGAACTAGGCATCCTCTCCAAAGATGTTAGAAGTCAAAGACCTCGTGGCGCAATGGTAGCGCGTCTGACTCCAGATCAGAAGGTTGCGTGTTCAACTCACGTCGTGGTCATGGTTTTTATGTGTGCAATCTCTGCCGCCTTTACTCAGTGAATCAGCACAAGTACCAATGTGGCTTTACAGTACTAATCTCGCATGGAAACGAACAAACCAATGCTGCTTTTGATGAAAATAGTCTCTCACAAGAACCTGACACACTGCAAAATCCTAAATGAAATTATGTTATTGTCAGTCTTCGAACAGGTAGTTTAATGTATGCTTGGGGGCAGTTTTTTGACACCTGGATGAGAAACGTTCCCTAAGTAAACTGCCTGTTACTCAGGCCCAGAAACTAGGATATGCATATCAATGGTAGATTTGGATAGAACACACTCTAAAGTTTCCAAAACTGTTGAAATAATGTCTCTGAGTATAACAGAACTGATATGGCAGGCGAAAACCTGAGGAAAATGTATCCAGGAGGTGGGATTGTTTTGATGTGGGTAGTTTTCAATTGAATGCCTTTTGAGTTTCTAATGGGTTAGGACCCAGATTGCAGTTCCTATGGCTACCACTAGATGTCAACAGTCTTTAGACTTTGTTTCAGGCTTGTTTTCATGCACTTAACCTGCCGGGCAGAGGCACGTGCTGATGGGGGTGGCATTGTCAGATGGTTCATTTCCCCATAGAACCAGGCCTCCATTCCAAATTATACAGTCATCGAAATCTGAACTAGGCATCCTCTCCAAAGATGTTAGAAGTCAAAGACCTCGTGGCGCAATGGTAGCGCGTCTGACTCCAGATCAGAAGGTTGCGTGTTCAACTCACGTCGTGGTCATGGTTTTTATGTGTGCAATCTCTGCCGCCTTTACTCAGTGAATCAGCACAAGTACCAATGTGGCTTTACAGTACTAATCTCGCATGGAAACGAACAAACCAATGCTGCTTTTGATGAAAATAGTCTCTCACAAGAACCTGACACACTGCAAAATCCTAAATGAAATTATGTTATTGTCAGTCTTCGAACAGGTAGTTTAATGTATGCTTGGGGGCAGTTTTTTGACACCTGGATGAGAAACGTTCCCTAAGTAAACTGCCTGTTACTCAGGCCCAGAAACTAGGATATGCATATCAATGGTAGATTTGGATAGAACACACTCTAAAGTTTCCAAAACTGTTGAAATAATGTCTCTGAGTATAACAGAACTGATATGGCAGGCGAAAAACCTGAGGAAAATGTATCCAGGAGGTGGGATTGTTTTGATGTGGGTAGTTTTCAATTGAATGCCTTTTGAGTTTCTAATGGGTTAGGACCCAGATTGCAGTTCCTATGGCTACCACTAGATGTCAACAGTCTTTAGACTTTGTTTCAGGCTTGTTTTCATGCACTTAACCTGCCGGGCAGAGGCACGTGCTGATGGGGGTGGCATTGTCAGATGGTTCATTTCCCCATAGAACCAGGCCTCCATTCCAAATTATACAGTCATCGAAATCTGAACTAGGCATCCTCTCCAAAGATGTTAGAAGTCAAAGACCTCGTGGCGCAATGGTAGCGCGTCTGACTCCAGATCAGAAGGTTGCGTGTTCAACTCACGTCGTGGTCATGGTTTTTATGTGTGCAATCTCTGCCGCCTTTACTCAGTGAATCAGCACAAGTACCAATGTGGCTTTACAGTACTAATCTCGCATGGAAACGAACAAACCAATGCTGCTTTTGATGAAAATAGTCTCTCACAAGAACCTGACACACTGCAAAATCCTAAATGAAATTATGTTATTGTCAGTCTTCGAACAGGTAGTTTAATGTATGCTTGGGGGCAGTTTTTTGACACCTGGATGAGAAACGTTCCCTAAGTAAACTGCCTGTTACTCAGGCCCAGAAACTAGGATATGCATATCAATGGTAGATTTGGATAGAACACACTCTAAAGTTTCCAAAACTGTTGAAATAATGTCTCTGAGTATAACAGAACTGATATGGCAGGCGAAAAACCTGAGGAAAATGTATCCAGGAGGTGGGATTGTTTTGATGTGGGTAGTTTTCAATTGAATGCCTTTTGAGTTTCTAATGGGTTAGGACCCAGATTGCAGTTCCTATGGCTACCACTAGATGTCAACAGTCTTTAGACTTTGTTTCAGGCTTGTTTTCATGCACTTAACCTGCCGGGCAGAGGCACGTGCTGATGGGGGTGGCATTGTCAGATGGTTCATTTCCCCATAGAACCAGGCCTCCATTCCAAATTATACAGTCATCGAAATCTGAACTAGGCATCCTCTCCAAAGATGTTAGAAGTCAAAGACCTCGTGGCGCAATGGTAGCGCGTCTGACTCCAGATCAGAAGGTTGCGTGTTCAACTCACGTCGTGGTCATGGTTTTTATGTGTGCAATCTCTGCCGCCTTTACTCAGTGAATCAGCACAAGTACCAATGTGGCTTTACAGTACTAATCTCGCATGGAAACGAACAAACCAATGCTGCTTTTGATGAAAATAGTCTCTCACAAGAACCTGACACACTGCAAAATCCTAAATGAAATTATGTTATTGTCAGTCTTCGAACAGGTAGTTTAATGTATGCTTGGGGGCAGTTTTTTGACACCTGGATGAGAAACGTTCCCTAAGTAAACTGCCTGTTACTCAGGCCCAGAAACTAGGATATGCATATCAATGGTAGATTTGGATAGAACACACTCTAAAGTTTCCAAAACTGTTGAAATAATGTCTCTGAGTATAACAGAACTGATATGGCAGGCGAAAAACCTGAGGAAAATGTATCCAGGAGGTGGGATTGTTTTGATGTGGGTAGTTTTCAATTGAATGCCTTTTGAGTTTCTAATGGGTTAGGACCCAGATTGCAGTTCCTATGGCTACCACTAGATGTCAACAGTCTTTAGACTTTGTTTCAGGCTTGTTTTCATGCACTTAACCTGCCGGGCAGAGGCACGTGCTGATGGGGGTGGCATTGTCAGATGGTTCATTTCCCCATAGAACCAGGCCTCCATTCCAAATTATACAGTCATCGAAATCTGAACTAGGCATCCTCTCCAAAGATGTTAGAAGTCAAAGACCTCGTGGCGCAATGGTAGCGCGTCTGACTCCAGATCAGAAGGTTGCGTGTTCAACTCACGTCGTGGTCATGGTTTTTATGTGTGCAATCTCTGCCGCCTTTACTCAGTGAATCAGCACAAGTACCAATGTGGCTTTACAGTACTAATCTCGCATGGAAACGAACAAACCAATGCTGCTTTTGATGAAAATAGTCTCTCACAAGAACCTGACACACTGCAAAATCCTAAATGAAATTATGTTATTGTCAGTCTTCGAACAGGTAGTTTAACGTATGCTTGGGGGCAGTTTTTTGACACCTGGATGAGAAACGTTCCCTAAGTAAACTGCCTGTTACTCAGGCCCAGAAACTAGGATATTCATATCAATGGTAGATTTGGATAGAACACACTCTAAGTTTCCAAAACTGTTGAAATAATGTCTCTGAGTATAACAGAACTGATATGGCAGGCGAAAAACCTGAGGAAAATGTATCCAGGAGGTGGGATTGTTTTGATGTGGGTAGTTTTCAATTGAATGCCTTTTGAGTTTCTAATGGGTTAGGACCCAGATTGCAGTTCCTATGGCTACCACTAGATGTCAACAGTCTTTAGACTTTGTTTCAGGCTTGTTTTCATGCACTTAACCTGCCGGGCAGAGGCACGTGCTGATGGGGGTGGCATTGTCAGATGGTTCATTTCCCCATAGAACCAGGCCTCCATTCCAAATTATACAGTCATCGAAATCTGAACTAGGCATCCTCTCCAAAGATGTTAGAAGTCAAAGACCTCGTGGCGCAATGGTAGCGCGTCTGACTCCAGATCAGAAGGTTGCGTGTTCAACTCACGTCGTGGTCATGGTTTTTATGTGTGCAATCTCTGCCGCCTTTACTCAGTGAATCAGCACAAGTACCAATGTGGCTTTACAGTACTAATCTCGCATGGAAACGAACAAACCAATGCTGCTTTTGATGAAAATAGTCTCTCACAAGAACCTGACACACTGCAAAATCCTAAATGAAATTATGTTATTGTCAGTCTTCGAACAGGTAGTTTAATGTATGCTTGGGGGCAGTTTTTTGACACCTGGATGAGAAACGTTCCCTAAGTAAACTGCCTGTTACTCAGGCCCAGAAACTAGGATATGCATATCAATGGTAGATTTGGATAGAACACACTCTAAAGTTTCCAAAACTGTTGAAATAATGTCTCTGAGTATAACAGAACTGATATGGCAGGCGAAAAACCTGAGGAAAATGTATCCAGGAGGTGGGATTGTTTTGATGTGGGTAGTTTTCAATTGAATGCCTTTTGAGTTTCTAATGGGTTAGGACCCAGATTGCAGTTCCTATGGCTACCACTAGATGTCAACAGTCTTTAGACTTTGTTTCAGGCTTGTTTTCATGCACTTAACCTGCCGGGCAGAGGCACGTGCTGATGGGGGTGGCATTGTCAGATGGTTCATTTCCCCATAGAACCAGGCCTCCATTCCAAATTATACAGTCATCGAAATCTGAACTAGGCATCCTCTCCAAAGATGTTAGAAGTCAAAGACCTCGTGGCGCAATGGTAGCGCGTCTGACTCCAGATCAGAAGGTTGCGTGTTCAACTCACGTCGTGGTCATGGTTTTTATGTGTGCAATCTCTGCCGCCTTTACTCAGTGAATCAGCACAAGTACCAATGTGGCTTTACAGTACTAATCTCGCATGGAAACGAACAAACCAATGCTGCTTTTGATGAAAATAGTCTCTCACAAGAACCTGACACACTGCAAAATCCTAAATGAAATTATGTTATTGTCAGTCTTCGAACAGGTAGTTTAATGTATGCTTGGGGGCAGTTTTTGACACCTGGATGAGAAACGTTCCCTAAGTAAACTGCCTGTTACTCAGGCCCAGAAACTAGGATATGCATATCAATGGTAGATTTGGATAGAACACACTCTAAAGTTTCCAAAACTGTTGAAATAATGTCTCTGAGTATAACAGAACTGATATGGCAGGCGAAAAACCTGAGGAAAATGTATCCAGGAGGTGGGATTGTTTTGATGTGGGTAGTTTTCAATTGAATGCCTTTTGAGTTTCTAATGGGTTAGGACCCAGATTGCAGTTCCTATGGCTACCACTAGATGTCAACAGTCTTTAGACTTTGTTTCAGGCTTGTTTTCATGCACTTAACCTGCCGGGCAGAGGCACGTGCTGATGGGGGTGGCATTGTCAGATGGTTCATTTCCCCATAGAACCAGGCCTCCATTCCAAATTATACAGTCATCGAAATCTGAACTAGGCATCCTCTCCAAAGATGTTAGAAGTCAAAGACCTCGTGGCGCAATGGTAGCGCGTCTGACTCCAGATCAGAAGGTTGCGTGTTCAACTCACGTCGTGGTCATGGTTTTTATGTGTGCAATCTCTGCCGCCTTTACTCAGTGAATCAGCACAAGTACCAATGTGGCTTTACAGTACTAATCTCGCATGGAAACGAACAAACCAATGCTGCTTTTGATGAAAATAGTCTCTCACAAGAACCTGACACACTGCAAAATCCTAAATGAAATTATGTTATTGTCAGTCTTCGAACAGGTAGTTTAATGTATGCTTGGGGGCAGTTTTTTGACACCTGGATGAGAAACGTTCCCTAAGTAAACTGCCTGTTACTCAGGCCCAGAAACTAGGATATGCATATCAATGGTAGATTTGGATAGAACACACTCTAAAGTTTCCAAAACTGTTGAAATAATGTCTCTGAGTATAACAGAACTGATATGGCAGGCGAAAAACCTGAGGAAAATGTATCCAGGAGGTGGGATTGTTTTGATGTGGGTAGTTTTCAATTGAATGCCTTTTGAGTTTCTAATGGGTTAGGACCCAGATTGCAGTTCCTATGGCTACCACTAGATGTCAACAGTCTTTAGACTTTGTTTCAGGCTTGTTTTCATGCACTTAACCTGCCGGGCAGAGGCACGTGCTGATGGGGGTGGCATTGTCAGATGGTTCATTTCCCCATAGAACCAGGCCTCCATTCCAAATTATACAGTCATCGAAATCTGAACTAGGCATCCTCTCCAAAGATGTTAGAAGTCAAAGACCTCGTGGCGCAATGGTAGCGCGTCTGACTCCAGATCAGAAGGTTGCGTGTTCAACTCACGTCGTGGTCATGGTTTTTATGTGTGCAATCTCTGCCGCCTTTACTCAGTGAATCAGCACAAGTACCAATGTGGCTTTACAGTACTAATCTCGCATGGAAACGAACAAACCAATGCTGCTTTTGATGAAAATAGTCTCTCACAAGAACCTGACACACTGCAAAATCCTAAATGAAATTATGTTATTGTCAGTCTTCGAACAGGTAGTTTAATGTATGCTTGGGGGCAGTTTTTTGACACCTGGATGAGAAACGTTCCCTAAGTAAACTGCCTGTTACTCAGGCCCAGAAACTAGGATATGCATATCAATGGTAGATTTGGATAGAACACACTCTAAAGTTTCCAAAACTGTTGAAATAATGTCTCTGAGTATAACAGAACTGATATGGCAGGCGAAAAACCTGAGGAAAATGTATCCAGGAGGTGGGATTGTTTTGATGTGGGTAGTTTTCAATTGAATGCCTTTTGAGTTTCTAATGGGTTAGGACCCAGATTGCAGTTCCTATGGCTACCACTAGATGTCAACAGTCTTTAGACTTTGTTTCAGGCTTGTTTTCATGCACTTAACCTGCCGGGCAGAGGCACGTGCTGATGGGGGTGGCATTGTCAGATGGTTCATTTCCCCATAGAACCAGGCCTCCATTCCAAATTATACAGTCATCGAAATCTGAACTAGGCATCCTCTCCAAAGATGTTAGAAGTCAAAGACCTCGTGGCGCAATGGTAGCGCGTCTGACTCCAGATCAGAAGGTTGCGTGTTCAACTCACGTCGTGGTCATGGTTTTTATGTGTGCAATCTCTGCCGCCTTTACTCAGTGAATCAGCACAAGTACCAATGTGGCTTTACAGTACTAATCTCGCATGGAAACGAACAAACCAATGCTGCTTTTGATGAAAATAGTCTCTCACAAGAACCTGACACACTGCAAAATCCTAAATGAAATTATGTTATTGTCAGTCTTCGAACAGGTAGTTTAATGTATGCTTGGGGGCAGTTTTTGACACCTGGATGAGAAACGTTCCCTAAGTAAACTGCCTGTTACTCAGGCCCAGAAACTAGGATATGCATATCAATGGTAGATTTGGATAGAACACACTCTAAAGTTTCCAAAACTGTTGAAATAATGTCTCTGAGTATAACAGAACTGATATGGCAGGCGAAAAACCTGAGGAAAATGTATCCAGGAGGTGGGATTGTTTTGATGTGGGTAGTTTTCAATTGAATGCCTTTTGAGTTTCTAATGGGTTAGGACCCAGATTGCAGTTCCTATGGCTACCACTAGATGTCAACAGTCTTTAGACTTTGTTTCAGGCTTGTTTTCATGCACTTAACCTGCCGGGCAGAGGCACGTGCTGATGGGGGTGGCATTGTCAGATGGTTCATTTCCCCATAGAACCAGGCCTCCATTCCAAATTATACAGTCATCGAAATCTGAACTAGGCATCCTCTCCAAAGATGTTAGAAGTCAAAGACCTCGTGGCGCAATGGTAGCGCGTCTGACTCCAGATCAGAAGGTTGCGTGTTCAACTCACGTCGTGGTCATGGTTTTTATGTGTGCAATCTCTGCCGCCTTTACTCAGTGAATCAGCACAAGTACCAATGTGGCTTTACAGTACTAATCTCGCATGGAAACGAACAAACCAATGCTGCTTTTGATGAAAATAGTCTCTCACAAGAACCTGACACACTGCAAAATCCTAAATGAAATTATGTTATTGTCAGTCTTGAACAGGTAGTTTAATGTATGCTTGGGGGCAGTTTTTTGACACCTGGATGAGAAACGTTCCCTAAGTAAACTGCCTGTTACTCAGGCCCAGAAACTAGGATATGCATATCAATGGTAGATTTGGATAGAACACACTCTAAAGTTTCCAAAACTGTTGAAATAATGTCTCTGAGTATAACAGAACTGATATGGCAGGCGAAAAACCTGAGGAAAATGTATCCAGGAGGTGGGATTGTTTTGATGTGGGTAGTTTTCAATTGAATGCCTTTTGAGTTTCTAATGGGTTAGGACCCAGATTGCAGTTCCTATGGCTACCACTAGATGTCAACAGTCTTTAGACTTTGTTTCAGGCTTGTTTTCATGCACTTAACCTGCCGGGCAGAGGCACGTGCTGATGGGGGTGGCATTGTCAGATGGTTCATTTCCCCATAGAACCAGGCCTCCATTCCAAATTATACAGTCATCGAAATCTGAACTAGGCATCCTCTCCAAAGATGTTAGAAGTCAAAGACCTCGTGGCGCAATGGTAGCGCGTCTGACTCCAGATCAGAAGGTTGCGTGTTCAACTCACGTCGTGGTCATGGTTTTTATGTGTGCAATCTCTGCCGCCTTTACTCAGTGAATCAGCACAAGTACCAATGTGGCTTTACAGTACTAATCTCGCATGGAAACGAACAAACCAATGCTGCTTTTGATGAAAATAGTCTCTCACAAGAACCTGACACACTGCAAAATCCTAAATGAAATTATGTTATTGTCAGTCTTCGAACAGGTAGTTTAATGTATGCTTGGGGGCAGTTTTTTGACACCTGGATGAGAAACGTTCCCTAAGTAAACTGCCTGTTACTCAGGCCCAGAAACTAGGATATGCATATCAATGGTAGATTTGGATAGAACACACTCTAAAGTTTCCAAAACTGTTGAAATAATGTCTCTGAGTATAACAGAACTGATATGGCAGGCGAAAAACCTGAGGAAAATGTATCCAGGAGGTGGGATTGTTTTGATGTGGGTAGTTTTCAATTGAATGCCTTTTGAGTTTCTAATGGGTTAGGACCCAGATTGCAGTTCCTATGGCTACCACTAGATGTCAACAGTCTTTAGACTTTGTTTCAGGCTTGTTTTCATGCACTTAACCTGCCGGGCAGAGGCACGTGCTGATGGGGGTGGCATTGTCAGATGGTTCATTTCCCCATAGAACCAGGCCTCCATTCCAAATTATACAGTCATCGAAATCTGAACTAGGCATCCTCTCCAAAGATGTTAGAAGTCAAAGACCTCGTGGCGCAATGGTAGCGCGTCTGACTCCAGATCAGAAGGTTGCGTGTTCAACTCACGTCGTGGTCATGGTTTTTATGTGTGCAATCTCTGCCGCCTTTACTCAGTGAATCAGCACAAGTACCAATGTGGCTTTACAGTACTAATCTCGCATGGAAACGAACAAACCAATGCTGCTTTTGATGAAAATAGTCTCTCACAAGAACCTGACACACTGCAAAATCCTAAATGAAATTATGTTATTGTCAGTCTTCGAACAGGTAGTTTAATGTATGCTTGGGGGCAGTTTTTTGACACCTGGATGAGAAACGTTCCCTAAGTAAACTGCCTGTTACTCAGGCCCAGAAACTAGGATATGCATATCAATGGTAGATTTGGATAGAACACACTCTAAAGTTTCCAAAACTGTTGAAATAATGTCTCTGAGTATAACAGAACTGATATGGCAGGCGAAAAACCTGAGGAAAATGTATCCAGGAGGTGGGATTGTTTTGATGTGGGTAGTTTTCAATTGAATGCCTTTTGAGTTTCTAATGGGTTAGGACCCAGATTGCAGTTCCTATGGCTACCACTAGATGTCAACAGTCTTTAGACTTTGTTTCAGGCTTGTTTTCATGCACTTAACCTGCCGGGCAGAGGCACGTGCTGATGGGGGTGGCATTGTCAGATGGTTCATTTCCCCATAGAACCAGGCCTCCATTCCAAATTATACAGTCATCGAAATCTGAACTAGGCATCCTCTCCAAAGATGTTAGAAGTCAAAGACCTCGTGGCGCAATGGTAGCGCGTCTGACTCCAGATCAGAAGGTTGCGTGTTCAACTCACGTCGTGGTCATGGTTTTTATGTGTGCAATCTCTGCCGCCTTTACTCAGTGAATCAGCACAAGTACCAATGTGGCTTTACAGTACTAATCTCGCATGGAAACGAACAAACCAATGCTGCTTTTGATGAAAATAGTCTCTCACAAGAACCTGACACACTGCAAAATCCTAAATGAAATTATGTTATTGTCAGTCTTCGAACAGGTAGTTTAATGTATGCTTGGGGGCAGTTTTTTGACACCTGGATGAGAAACGTTCCCTAAGTAAACTGCCTGTTACTCAGGCCCAGAAACTAGGATATGCATATCAATGGTAGATTTGGATAGAACACACTCTAAAGTTTCCAAAACTGTTGAAATAATGTCTCTGAGTATAACAGAACTGATATGGCAGGCGAAAAACCTGAGGAAAATGTATCCAGGAGGTGGGATTGTTTTGATGTGGGTAGTTTTCAATTGAATGCCTTTTGAGTTTCTAATGGGTTAGGACCCAGATTGCAGTTCCTATGGCTACCACTAGATGTCAACAGTCTTTAGACTTTGTTTCAGGCTTGTTTTCATGCACTTAACCTGCCGGGCAGAGGCACGTGCTGATGGGGGTGGCATTGTCAGATGGTTCATTTCCCCATAGAACCAGGCCTCCATTCCAAATTATACAGTCATCGAAATCTGAACTAGGCATCCTCTCCAAAGATGTTAGAAGTCAAAGACCTCGTGGCGCAATGGTAGCGCGTCTGACTCCAGATCAGAAGGTTGCGTGTTCAACTCACGTCGTGGTCATGGTTTTTATGTGTGCAATCTCTGCCGCCTTTACTCAGTGAATCAGCACAAGTACCAATGTGGCTTTACAGTACTAATCTCGCATGGAAACGAACAAACCAATGCTGCTTTTGATGAAAATAGTCTCTCACAAGAACCTGACACACTGCAAAATCCTAAATGAAATTATGTTATTGTCAGTCTTCGAACAGGTAGTTTAATGTATGCTTGGGGGCAGTTTTTTGACACCTGGATGAGAAACGTTCCCTAAGTAAACTGCCTGTTACTCAGGCCCAGAAACTAGGATATGCATATCAATGGTAGATTTGGATAGAACACACTCTAAAGTTTCCAAAACTGTTGAAATAATGTCTCTGAGTATAACAGAACTGATATGGCAGGCGAAAAACCTGAGGAAAATGTATCCAGGAGGTGGGATTGTTTTGATGTGGGTAGTTTTCAATTGAATGCCTTTTGAGTTTCTAATGGGTTAGGACCCAGATTGCAGTTCCTATGGCTACCACTAGATGTCAACAGTCTTTAGACTTTGTTTCAGGCTTGTTTTCATGCACTTAACCTGCCGGGCAGAGGCACGTGCTGATGGGGGTGGCATTGTCAGATGGTTCATTTCCCCATAGAACCAGGCCTCCATTCCAAATTATACAGTCATCGAAATCTGAACTAGGCATCCTCTCCAAAGATGTTAGAAGTCAAAGACCTCGTGGCGCAATGGTAGCGCGTCTGACTCCAGATCAGAAGGTTGCGTGTTCAACTCACGTCGTGGTCATGGTTTTTATGTGTGCAATCTCTGCCGCCTTTACTCAGTGAATCAGCACAAGTACCAATGTGGCTTTACAGTACTAATCTCGCATGGAAACGAACAAACCAATGCTGCTTTTGATGAAAATAGTCTCTCACAAGAACCTGACACACTGCAAAATCCTAAATGAAATTATGTTATTGTCAGTCTTCGAACAGGTAGTTTAATGTATGCTTGGGGGCAGTTTTTGACACCTGGATGAGAAACGTTCCCTAAGTAAACTGCCTGTTACTCAGGCCCAGAAACTAGGATATGCATATCAATGGTAGATTTGGATAGAACACACTCTAAAGTTTCCAAAACTGTTGAAATAATGTCTCTGAGTATAACAGAACTGATATGGCAGGCGAAAAACCTGAGGAAAATGTATCCAGGAGGTGGGATTGTTTTGATGTGGGTAGTTTTCAATTGAATGCCTTTTGAGTTTCTAATGGGTTAGGACCCAGATTGCAGTTCCTATGGCTACCACTAGATGTCAACAGTCTTTAGACTTTGTTTCAGGCTTGTTTTCATGCACTTAACCTGCCGGGCAGAGGCACGTGCTGATGGGGGTGGCATTGTCAGATGGTTCATTTCCCCATAGAACCAGGCCTCCATTCCAAATTATACAGTCATCGAAATCTGAACTAGGCATCCTCTCCAAAGATGTTAGAAGTCAAAGACCTCGTGGCGCAATGGTAGCGCGTCTGACTCCAGATCAGAAGGTTGCGTGTTCAACTCACGTCGTGGTCATGGTTTTTATGTGTGCAATCTCTGCCGCCTTTACTCAGTGAATCAGCACAAGTACCAATGTGGCTTTACAGTACTAATCTCGCATGGAAACGAACAAACCAATGCTGCTTTTGATGAAAATAGTCTCTCACAAGAACCTGACACACTGCAAAATCCTAAATGAAATTATGTTATTGTCAGTCTTCGAACAGGTAGTTTAATGTATGCTTGGGGGCAGTTTTTTGACACCTGGATGAGAAACGTTCCCTAAGTAAACTGCCTGTTACTCAGGCCCAGAAACTAGGATATGCATATCAATGGTAGATTTGGATAGAACACACTCTAAAGTTTCCAAAACTGTTGAAATAATGTCTCTGAGTATAACAGAACTGATATGGCAGGCGAAAAACCTGAGGAAAATGTATCCAGGAGGTGGGATTGTTTTGATGTGGGTAGTTTTCAATTGAATGCCTTTTGAGTTTCTAATGGGTTAGGACCCAGATTGCAGTTCCTATGGCTACCACTAGATGTCAACAGTCTTTAGACTTTGTTTCAGGCTTGTTTTCATGCACTTAACCTGCCGGGCAGAGGCACGTGCTGATGGGGGTGGCATTGTCAGATGGTTCATTTCCCCATAGAACCAGGCCTCCATTCCAAATTATACAGTCATCGAAATCTGAACTAGGCATCCTCTCCAAAGATGTTAGAAGTCAAAGACCTCGTGGCGCAATGGTAGCGCGTCTGACTCCAGATCAGAAGGTTGCGTGTTCAACTCACGTCGTGGTCATGGTTTTTATGTGTGCAATCTCTGCCGCCTTTACTCAGTGAATCAGCACAAGTACCAATGTGGCTTTACAGTACTAATCTCGCATGGAAACGAACAAACCAATGCTGCTTTTGATGAAAATAGTCTCTCACAAGAACCTGACACACTGCAAAATCCTAAATGAAATTATGTTATTGTCAGTCTTCGAACAGGTAGTTTAATGTATGCTTGGGGGCAGTTTTTGACACCTGGATGAGAAACGTTCCCTAAGTAAACTGCCTGTTACTCAGGCCCAGAAACTAGGATATGCATATCAATGGTAGATTTGGATAGAACACACTCTAAAGTTTCCAAAACTGTTGAAATAATGTCTCTGAGTATAACAGAACTGATATGGCAGGCGAAAAACCTGAGGAAAATGTATCCAGGAGGTGGGATTGTTTTGATGTGGGTAGTTTTCAATTGAATGCCTTTTGAGTTTCTAATGGGTTAGGACCCAGATTGCAGTTCCTATGGCTACCACTAGATGTCAACAGTCTTTAGACTTTGTTTCAGGCTTGTTTTCATGCACTTAACCTGCCGGGCAGAGGCACGTGCTGATGGGGGTGGCATTGTCAGATGGTTCATTTCCCCATAGAACCAGGCCTCCATTCCAAATTATACAGTCATCGAAATCTGAACTAGGCATCCTCTCCAAAGATGTTAGAAGTCAAAGACCTCGTGGCGCAATGGTAGCGCGTCTGACTCCAGATCAGAAGGTTGCGTGTTCAACTCACGTCGTGGTCATGGTTTTTATGTGTGCAATCTCTGCCGCCTTTACTCAGTGAATCAGCACAAGTACCAATGTGGCTTTACAGACTAATCTCGCATGGAAACGTTGCTTTTGATGAAAATAGTCTCACAAGAACCTGACACACTGCAAAATCTAAATGAAATTATGTTATTGTCAGTGGTAGTTTAGCATGGCTTTTACACCTGGATGAGAAACGTGCAATTTATCAATGGTGAATAGCACACTCTAAAGTTTCCAAAACTGTTGAAATAATGTGAGGAACTGATATGGCAGGCGAAAAACCTGAGGAAAATGTATCCAGGAGGTGGGATTGTTTTGATGTGGGTAGTTTTCAATTGAATGCCTTTTGAGTTTCTAATGGGTTAGGACCCAGATTGCAGTTCCTATGGCTACCACTAGATGTCAACAGTCTTTATACTTTGTTTCAGGCTTGTTTTCATGCACTTAACCTGCCGGGCAGAGGCACGTGCTGATGGGGGTGGCATTGTCAGATGGTTCATTTCCCCATAGAACCAGGCCTCCATTCCAAATTATACAGTCATCGAAATCTGAACTAGGCATCCTCTCCAAAGATGTTAGAAGTCAAAGACCTCGTGGCGCAATGGTAGCGCGTCTGACTCCAGATCAGAAGGTTGCGTGTTCAACTCACGTCGTGGTCATGGTTTTTATGTGTGCAATCTCTGCCGCCTTTACTCAGTGAATTCAGCACAAGTACCAATGTGGCTTTACAGTACTAATCTCGCATGGAACGAACAAACCAATGCTGCTTTTGATGAAAATAGTCTCTCACAAGAACCTGACACACTGCAAAATCCTAAATGAAATTATGTTATTGTCAGTCTTCGAACAGGTAGTTTAATGTATGCTTGGGGGCAGTTTTTTGACACCTGGATGAGAAACGTTCCCTAAGTAAACTGCCTGTTACTCAGGCCCAGAAACTAGGATATGCATATCAATGGTAGATTTGGATAGAACACACTCTAAAGTTTCCAAAACTGTTGAAATAATGTCTCTGAGTATAACAGAACTGATATGGCAGGCGAAAACCTGAGGAAAATGTATCCAGGAGGTGGGATTGTTTTGATGTGGGTAGTTTTCAATTGAATGCCTTTTGAGTTTCTAATGGGTTAGGACCCAGATTGCAGTTCCTATGGCTACCACTAGATGTCAACAGTCTTTAGACTTTGTTTCAGGCTTGTTTTCATGCACTTAACCTGCCGGGCAGAGGCACGTGCTGATGGGGGTGGCATTGTCAGATGGTTCATTTCCCATAGAACCAGGCCTCCATTCCAAATTATACAGTCATCGAAATCTGAACTAGGCATCCTCTCCAAAGATGTTAGAAGTCAAAGACCTCGTGGCGCAATGGTAGCGCGTCTGACTCCAGATCAGAAGGTTGCGTGTTCAACTCACGCCGTGGTCATGGTTTTTATGTGTGCAATCTCTGCCGCCTTTACTCAGTGAATCAGCACAAGTACCAATGTGGCTTTACACTACTAATCTCGCATGGAAACGAACAAACCAATGCTGCTTTTGATGAAAATAGTCTCTCACAAGAACCTGACACACTGCAAAATCCTAAATGAAATTATGTTATTGTCAGTCTTCGAACAGGTAGTTTAATGTATGCTTGGGGGCAGTTTTTTGACACCTGGATGAGAAACGTTCCCTAAGTAAACTGCCTGTTACTCAGGCCCAGAAACTAGGATATGCATATAAATGGTAGATTTGGATAGAACACACTCTAAAGTTTCCAAAACTGTTGAAATAATGTCTCTGAGTATAACAGAACTGATATGGCAGGCGAAAAACCTGAGGAAAATGTATCCAGGAGGTGGGATTGTTTTGATGTGGGTAGTTTTCAATTGAATGCCTTTTGAGTTTCTAATGGGTTAGGACCCAGATTGCAGTTCCTATGGCTACCACTAGATGTCAACAGTCTTTAGACTTTGTTTCAGGCTTGTTTTCATGCACTTAACCTGCCGGGCAGAGGCACGTGCTGATGGGGGTGGCATTGTCAGATGGTTCATTTCCCCATAGAACCAGGCCTCCATTCCAAATTATACAGTCATCGAAATCTGAACTAGGCATCCTCTCCAAAGATGTTAGAAGTCAAAGACCTCGTGGCGCAATGGTAGCGCGTCTGACTCCAGATCAGAAGGTTGCGTGTTCAACTCACGTCGTGGTCATGGTTTTTATGTGTGCAATCTCTGCCGCCTTTACTCAGTGAATCAGCACAAGTACCAATGTGGCTTTACAGTACTAATCTCGCATGGAAACGAACAAACCAATGCTGCTTTTGATGAAAATAGTCTCTCACAAGAACCTGACACACTGCAAAATCCTAAATGAAATTATGTTATTGTCAGTCTTCGAACAGGTAGTTTAATGTATGCTTGGGGGCAGTTTTTTGACACCTGGATGAGAAACGTTCCCTAAGTAAACTGCCTGTTACTCAGGCCCAGAAACTAGGATATGCATATCAATGGTAGATTTGGATAGAACACACTCTAAAGTTTCCAAAACTGTTGAAATAATGTCTCTGAGTATAACAGAACTGATATGGCAGGCGAAAAACCTGAGGAAAATGTATCCAGGAGGTGGGATTGTTTTGATGTGGGTAGTTTTCAATTGAATGCCTTTTGAGTTTCTAATGGGTTAGGACCCAGATTGCAGTTCCTATGGCTACCACTAGATGTCAACAGTCTTTAGACTTTGTTTCAGGCTTGTTTTCATGCACTTAACCTGCCGGGCAGAGGCACGTGCTGATGGGGGTGGCATTGTCAGATGGTTCATTTCCCCATAGAACCAGGCCTCCATTCCAAATTATACAGTCATCGAAATCTGAACTAGGCATCCTCTCCAAAGATGTTAGAAGTCAAAGACCTCGTGGCGCAATGGTAGCGCGTCTGACTCCAGATCAGAAGGTTGCGTGTTCAACTCACGTCGTGGTCATGGTTTTTATGTGTGCAATCTCTGCCGCCTTTACTCAGTGAATCAGCACAAGTACCAATGTGGCTTTACAGTACTAATCTCGCATGGAAACGAACAAACCAATGCTGCTTTTGATGAAAATAGTCTCTCACAAGAACCTGACACACTGCAAAATCCTAAATGAAATTATGTTATTGTCAGTCTTCGAACAGGTAGTTTAATGTATGCTTGGGGGCAGTTTTTTGACACCTGGATGAGAAACGTTCCCTAAGTAAACTGCCTGTTACTCAGGCCCAGAAACTAGGATATGCATATCAATGGTAGATTTGGATAGAACACACTCTAAAGTTTCCAAAACTGTTGAAATAATGTCTCTGAGTATAACAGAACTGATATGGCAGGCGAAAAACCTGAGGAAAATGTATCCAGGAGGTGGGATTGTTTTGATGTGGGTAGTTTTCAATTGAATGCCTTTTGAGTTTCTAATGGGTTAGGACCCAGATTGCAGTTCCTATGGCTACCACTAGATGTCAACAGTCTTTAGACTTTGTTTCAGGCTTGTTTTCATGCACTTAACCTGCCGGGCAGAGGCACGTGCTGATGGGGGTGGCATTGTCAGATGGTTCATTTCCCCATAGAACCAGGCCTCCATTCCAAATTATACAGTCATCGAAATCTGAACTAGGCATCCTCTCCAAAGATGTTAGAAGTCAAAGACCTCGTGGCGCAATGGTAGCGCGTCTGACTCCAGATCAGAAGGTTGCGTGTTCAACTCACGTCGTGGTCATGGTTTTTATGTGTGCAATCTCTGCCGCCTTTACTCAGTGAATCAGCACAAGTACCAATGTGGCTTTACAGTACTAATCTCGCATGGAAACGAACAAACCAATGCTGCTTTTGATGAAAATAGTCTCTCACAAGAACCTGACACACTGCAAAATCCTAAATGAAATTATGTTATTGTCAGTCTTCGAACAGGTAGTTTAATGTATGCTTGGGGGCAGTTTTTTGACACCTGGATGAGAAACGTTCCCTAAGTAAACTGCCTGTTACTCAGGCCCAGAAACTAGGATATGCATATCAATGGTAGATTTGGATAGAACACACTCTAAAGTTTCCAAAACTGTTGAAATAATGTCTCTGAGTATAACAGAACTGATATGGCAGGCGAAAAACCTGAGGAAAATGTATCCAGGAGGTGGGATTGTTTTGATGTGGGTAGTTTTCAATTGAATGCCTTTTGAGTTTCTAATGGGTTAGGACCCAGATTGCAGTTCCTATGGCTACCACTAGATGTCAACAGTCTTTAGACTTTGTTTCAGGCTTGTTTTCATGCACTTAACCTGCCGGGCAGAGGCACGTGCTGATGGGGGTGGCATTGTCAGATGGTTCATTTCCCCATAGAACCAGGCCTCCATTCCAAATTATACAGTCATCGAAATCTGAACTAGGCATCCTCTCCAAAGATGTTAGAAGTCAAAGACCTCGTGGCGCAATGGTAGCGCGTCTGACTCCAGATCAGAAGGTTGCGTGTTCAACTCACGTCGTGGTCATGGTTTTTATGTGTGCAATCTCTGCCGCCTTTACTCAGTGAATCAGCACAAGTACCAATGTGGCTTTACAGTACTAATCTCGCATGGAAACGAACAAACCAATGCTGCTTTTGATGAAAATAGTCTCTCACAAGAACCTGACACACTGCAAAATCCTAAATGAAATTATGTTATTGTCAGTCTTCGAACAGGTAGTTTAATGTATGCTTGGGGGCAGTTTTTTGACACCTGGATGAGAAACGTTCCCTAAGTAAACTGCCTGTTACTCAGGCCCAGAAACTAGGATATGCATATCAATGGTAGATTTGGATAGAACACACTCTAAAGTTTCCAAAACTGTTGAAATAATGTCTCTGAGTATAACAGAACTGATATGGCAGGCGAAAAACCTGAGGAAAATGTATCCAGGAGGTGGGATTGTTTTGATGTGGGTAGTTTTCAATTGAATGCCTTTTGAGTTTCTAATGGGTTAGGACCCAGATTGCAGTTCCTATGGCTACCACTAGATGTCAACAGTCTTTAGACTTTGTTTCAGGCTTGTTTTCATGCACTTAACCTGCCGGGCAGAGGCACGTGCTGATGGGGGTGGCATTGTCAGATGGTTCATTTCCCCATAGAACCAGGCCTCCATTCCAAATTATACAGTCATCGAAATCTGAACTAGGCATCCTCTCCAAAGATGTTAGAAGTCAAAGACCTCGTGGCGCAATGGTAGCGCGTCTGACTCCAGATCAGAAGGTTGCGTGTTCAACTCACGTCGTGGTCATGGTTTTTATGTGTGCAATCTCTGCCGCCTTTACTCAGTGAATCAGCACAAGTACCAATGTGGCTTTACAGTACTAATCTCGCATGGAAACGAACAAACCAATGCTGCTTTTGATGAAAATAGTCTCTCACAAGAACCTGACACACTGCAAAATCCTAAATGAAATTATGTTATTGTCAGTCTTCGAACAGGTAGTTTAATGTATGCTTGGGGGCAGTTTTTTGACACCTGGATGAGAAACGTTCCCTAAGTAAACTGCCTGTTACTCAGGCCCAGAAACTAGGATATGCATATCAATGGTAGATTTGGATAGAACACACTCTAAAGTTTCCAAAACTGTTGAAATAATGTCTCTGAGTATAACAGAACTGATATGGCAGGCGAAAACCTGAGGAAAATGTATCCAGGAGGTGGGATTGTTTTGATGTGGGTAGTTTTCAATTGAATGCCTTTTGAGTTTCTAATGGGTTAGGACCCAGATTGCAGTTCCTATGGCTACCACTAGATGTCAACAGTCTTTAGACTTTGTTTCAGGCTTGTTTTCATGCACTTAACCTGCCGGGCAGAGGCACGTGCTGATGGGGGTGGCATTGTCAGATGGTTCATTTCCCCATAGAACCAGGCCTCCATTCCAAATTATACAGTCATCGAAATCTGAACTAGGCATCCTCTCCAAAGATGTTAGAAGTCAAAGACCTCGTGGCGCAATGGTAGCGCGTCTGACTCCAGATCAGAAGGTTGCGTGTTCAACTCACGTCGTGGTCATGGTTTTTATGTGTGCAATCTCTGCCGCCTTTACTCAGTGAATCAGCACAAGTACCAATGTGGCTTTACAGTACTAATCTCGCATGGAAACGAACAAACCAATGCTGCTTTTGATGAAAATAGTCTCTCACAAGAACCTGACACACTGCAAAATCCTAAATGAAATTATGTTATTGTCAGTCTTCGAACAGGTAGTTTAATGTATGCTTGGGGGCAGTTTTTTGACACCTGGATGAGAAACGTTCCCTAAGTAAACTGCCTGTTACTCAGGCCCAGAAACTAGGATATGCATATCAATGGTAGATTTGGATAGAACACACTCTAAAGTTTCCAAAACTGTTGAAATAATGTCTCTGAGTATAACAGAACTGATATGGCAGGCGAAAACCTGAGGAAAATGTATCCAGGAGGTGGGATTGTTTTGATGTGGGTAGTTTTCAATTGAATGCCTTTTGAGTTTCTAATGGGTTAGGACCCAGATTGCAGTTCCTATGGCTACCACTAGATGTCAACAGTCTTTAGACTTTGTTTCAGGCTTGTTTTCATGCACTTAACCTGCCGGGCAGAGGCACGTGCTGATGGGGGTGGCATTGTCAGATGGTTCATTTCCCCATAGAACCAGGCCTCCATTCCAAATTATACAGTCATCGAAATCTGAACTAGGCATCCTCTCCAAAGATGTTAGAAGTCAAAGACCTCGTGGCGCAATGGTAGCGCGTCTGACTCCAGATCAGAAGGTTGCGTGTTCAACTCACGTCGTGGTCATGGTTTTTATGTGTGCAATCTCTGCCGCCTTTACTCAGTGAATCAGCACAAGTACCAATGTGGCTTTACAGTACTAATCTCGCATGGAAACGAACAAACCAATGCTGCTTTTGATGAAAATAGTCTCTCACAAGAACCTGACACACTGCAAAATCCTAAATGAAATTATGTTATTGTCAGTCTTCGAACAGGTAGTTTAATGTATGCTTGGGGGCAGTTTTTTGACACCTGGATGAGAAACGTTCCCTAAGTAAACTGCCTGTTACTCAGGCCCAGAAACTAGGATATGCATATCAATGGTAGATTTGGATAGAACACACTCTAAAGTTTCCAAAACTGTTGAAATAATGTCTCTGAGTATAACAGAACTGATATGGCAGGCGAAAAACCTGAGGAAAATGTATCCAGGAGGTGGGATTGTTTTGATGTGGGTAGTTTTCAATTGAATGCCTTTTGAGTTTCTAATGGGTTAGGACCCAGATTGCAGTTCCTATGGCTACCACTAGATGTCAACAGTCTTTAGACTTTGTTTCAGGCTTGTTTTCATGCACTTAACCTGCCGGGCAGAGGCACGTGCTGATGGGGGTGGCATTGTCAGATGGTTCATTTCCCCATAGAACCAGGCCTCCATTCCAAATTATACAGTCATCGAAATCTGAACTAGGCATCCTCTCCAAAGATGTTAGAAGTCAAAGACCTCGTGGCGCAATGGTAGCGCGTCTGACTCCAGATCAGAAGGTTGCGTGTTCAACTCACGTCGTGGTCATGGTTTTTATGTGTGCAATCTCTGCCGCCTTTACTCAGTGAATCAGCACAAGTACCAATGTGGCTTTACAGTACTAATCTCGCATGGAAACGAACAAACCAATGCTGCTTTTGATGAAAATAGTCTCTCACAAGAACCTGACACACTGCAAAATCCTAAATGAAATTATGTTATTGTCAGTCTTCGAACAGGTAGTTTAATGTATGCTTGGGGGCAGTTTTTTGACACCTGGATGAGAAACGTTCCCTAAGTAAACTGCCTGTTACTCAGGCCCAGAAACTAGGATATGCATATCAATGGTAGATTTGGATAGAACACACTCTAAAGTTTCCAAAACTGTTGAAATAATGTCTCTGAGTATAACAGAACTGATATGGCAGGCGAAAAACCTGAGGAAAATGTATCCAGGAGGTGGGATTGTTTTGATGTGGGTAGTTTTCAATTGAATGCCTTTTGAGTTTCTAATGGGTTAGGACCCAGATTGCAGTTCCTATGGCTACCACTAGATGTCAACAGTCTTTAGACTTTGTTTCAGGCTTGTTTTCATGCACTTAACCTGCCGGGCAGAGGCACGTGCTGATGGGGGTGGCATTGTCAGATGGTTCATTTCCCCATAGAACCAGGCCTCCATTCCAAATTATACAGTCATCGAAATCTGAACTAGGCATCCTCTCCAAAGATGTTAGAAGTCAAAGACCTCGTGGCGCAATGGTAGCGCGTCTGACTCCAGATCAGAAGGTTGCGTGTTCAACTCACGTCGTGGTCATGGTTTTTATGTGTGCAATCTCTGCCGCCTTTACTCAGTGAATCAGCACAAGTACCAATGTGGCTTTACAGTACTAATCTCGCATGAAACGAACAAACCAATGCTGCTTTTGATGAAAATAGTCTCTCACAAGAACCTGACACACTGCAAAATCCTAAATGAAATTATGTTATTGTCAGTCTTCGAACAGGTAGTTTAATGTATGCTTGGGGGCAGTTTTTGACACCTGGATGAGAAACGTTCCCTAAGTAAACTGCCTGTTACTCAGGCCCAGAAACTAGGATATGCATATCAATGGTAGATTTGGATAGAACACACTCTAAAGTTTCCAAAACTGTTGAAATAATGTCTCTGAGTATAACAGAACTGATATGGCAGGCGAAAAACCTGAGGAAAATGTATCCAGGAGGTGGGATTGTTTTGATGTGGGTAGTTTTCAATTGAATGCCTTTTGAGTTTCTAATGGGTTAGGACCCAGATTGCAGTTCCTATGGCTACCACTAGATGTCAACAGTCTTTAGACTTTGTTTCAGGCTTGTTTTCATGCACTTAACCTGCCGGGCAGAGGCACGTGCTGATGGGGGTGGCATTGTCAGATGGTTCATTTCCCCATAGAACCAGGCCTCCATTCCAAATTATACAGTCATCGAAATCTGAACTAGGCATCCTCTCCAAAGATGTTAGAAGTCAAAGACCTCGTGGCGCAATGGTAGCGCGTCTGACTCCAGATCAGAAGGTTGCGTGTTCAACTCACGTCGTGGTCATGGTTTTTATGTGTGCAATCTCTGCCGCCTTTACTCAGTGAATCAGCACAAGTACCAATGTGGCTTTACACTACTAATCTCGCATGAAACGAACAAACCAATGCTGCTTTTGATGAAAATAGTCTCTCACAAGAACCTGACACACTGCAAAATCCTAAATGAAATTATGTTATTGTCAGTCTTCGAACAGGTAGTTTAATGTATGCTTGGGGGCAGTTTTTTGACACCTGGATGAGAAACGTTCCCTAAGTAAACTGCCTGTTACTCAGGCCCAGAAACTAGGATATGCATATCAATGGTAGATTTGGATAGAACACACTCTAAAGTTTCCAAAACTGTTGAAATAATGTCTCTGAGTATAACAGAACTGATATGGCAGGCGAAAAACCTGAGGAAAATGTATCCAGGAGGTGGGATTGTTTTGATGTGGGTAGTTTTTCAATTGAATGCCTTTTGAGTTTCTAATGGGTTAGGACCCAGATTGCAGTTCCTATGGCTACCACTAGATGTCAACAGTCTTTAGACTTTGTTTCAGGCTTGTTTTCATGCACTTAACCTGCCGGGCAGAGGCACGTGCTGATGGGGGTGGCATTGTCAGATGGTTCATTTCCCCATAGAACCAGGCCTCCATTCCAAATTATACAGTCATCGAAATCTGAACTAGGCATCCTCTCCAAAGATGTTAGAAGTCAAAGACCTCGTGGCGCAATGGTAGCGCGTCTGACTCCAGATCAGAAGGTTGCGTGTTCAACTCACGTCGTGGTCATGGTTTTTATGTGTGCAATCTCTGCCGCCTTTACTCAGTGAATCAGCACAAGTACCAATGTGGCTTTACAGTACTAATCTCGCATGAAACGAACAAACCAATGCTGCTTTTGATGAAAATAGTCTCTCACAAGAACCTGACACACTGCAAAATCCTAAATGAAATTATGTTATTGTCAGTCTTCAACAGGTAGTTTAATGTATGCTTGGGGGCAGTTTTTGACACCTGGATGAGAAACGTTCCTAAGTAAACTGCCTGTTACTCAGGCCCAGAAACTAGGATATGCATATCAATGGTAGATTTGGATAGAACACACTCTAAAGTTTCCAAAACTGTTGAAATAATGTCTCTGAGTATAACAGAACTGATATGGCAGGCGAAAAACCTGAGGAAAATGTATCCAGGAGGTGGGATTGTTTTGATGTGGGTAGTTTTCAATTGAATGCCTTTTGAGTTTCTAATGGGTTAGGACCCAGATTGCAGTTCCTATGGCTACCACTAGATGTCAACAGTCTTTAGACTTTGTTTCAGGCTTGTTTTCATGCACTTAACCTGCCGGGCAGAGGCACGTGCTGATGGGGGTGGCATTGTCAGATGGTTCATTTCCCCATAGAACCAGGCCTCCATTCCAAATTATACAGTCATCGAAATCTGAACTAGGCATCCTCTCCAAAGATGTTAGAAGTCAAAGACCTCGTGGCGCAATGGTAGCGCGTCTGACTCCAGATCAGAAGGTTGCGTGTTCAACTCCACGTCGTGGTCATGGTTTTTATGTGTGCAATCTCTGCCGCCTTTACTCAGTGAATCAGCACAAGTACCAATGTGGCTTTACAGTACTAATCTCGCATGAAACGAACAAACCAATGCTGCTTTTGATGAAAATAGTCTCTCACAAGAACCTGACACACTGCAAAATCCTAAATGAAATTATGTTATTGTCAGTCTTCGAACAGGTAGTTTAATGTATGCTTAGGGGGCAGTTTTTGACACCTGGATGAGAAACGTTCCTAAGTAAACTGCCTGTTACTCGGGCAGAAACTAGGATATGCATATCAATGGTAGATTTGGATAGAACACACTCTAAAGTTTCCAAACTGTTGAAATAATGTCTCTGAGTATAACAGAACTGATATGGCAGGCGAAAAACCTGAGGAAAATGTATCAGGAGGTGGGATTGTTTTGATGTGGGTAGTTTTCAATTGAATGCCTTTGAGTTTCTAATGGGTTAGGACCCAGATTGCAGTTCCTATGGCTACCACTAGATGTCAACAGTCTTTAGACTTTGTTTCAGACTTGTTTTCATGCACTTAACCTGCCGGGCAGAGGCACGTGCTGATGGGGGTGGCATTGTCAGATGGTTCATTTCCCCATAGAACCAGGCCCTCCATTCCAGAATATACAGTCATCAAATCTGAACTGAGGCATCCTCTCCAAAGATGTTAGAAGTCCCAGACCTCGTGGCGCAATGGTAGCGCGTCTGACTCCAGATCAGAAGGTTGCGTGTTCAACTCACGTCGTGGTCATGGTTTTTATGTGTGCAATCTCTGCCGCCTTTACTCAGTGAATCAGCACAAGTACCAATGTGGCTTTACAGTACTAATCTCGCATGGAAAGCGAACAAACCAATGCTGCTTTTGATGAAAATAGTCTCTCACAGAACCTGACACACTGCAAAATCCTAAATGAAATTATGTTGATTGTCAGTCTTCGAACAGGTAGTTTAATGTATGCTTTGAGGGCAGTTTTTTGACACCTGGATGAGAAAACGTTCCCTAAGCAAACTGCCTGTTACTCAGGCCCAGAAACTAGGATATGCATATCAAATGGTAGATTTGGATAGAACACACTCTAAAGTTTCCAAAACTGTTGACATAATGTCTCTGAGTATAACAGAACTGATATGGCAGGGCGAAAACCTGAGGAAAATTTATCCAGGAGGGTGGGATTGTTTTGATGTGGGTAGTTTTTCAATTGAATGCCTTTTGAGTTTCTAATGGGTTAGGACCCAGATTGCAGTTCCTATGGCTGCCACTAGATGTCAGCAGTCTTTGGACTTTGTTTCAGTCTTGTTTTCATGCACTTAACCTGCCGGGCAGAGGCACGTGCTGATGGGGTAGCATTGTCAGATGGTTCATTTCCCCATAGAACCAGGCCTCCATTCCAAATTATACAGTCATCGAAATCTGAACTGAGGCATCCTCTCCAAGATGTTAGAAGTCAAAGACCTCGTGGCGCAATGGTAGTGCGTCTGACTCAGATCAGAATGTTGCGTGTTCAACTCACGTCGGGGTCATGGTTTTATGTGTGCAATCTCTGCCGCCTTTAGTCAGTGAATCAGCACCAAGTACCAATGTGGCTTTACAGTACTAATATCGCATGAAACAAACAAACCAATGCTGCTTTTTTGATGAAAATAGTCTCTCACAAGAACCTGACACACTGCAAAATCCTAAATGAAATCATGTTATTGTCAGTCTTCGAACAGGTAGTTTAATGTATGCTTAGGGGGCAGTTTTTGACACCTGGATGAGAAACGTTCCCTAAGTAAACTGCCTGTTACTCAGGCCCAGAAACTAGGATATGCATACAAATGGTAGATTTGGATAGAACACACTCTAAAGTTTCCAAAACTGTTGAAATAATGTCTCTGAGTATAATGACAGACTGATATGGCAGGCGAAAACCTGAGGAAAATGTATCCAGGAGGTGGGATTTTTTTGATGTGGGTAGTTTTTCAATTGAATGCCTTTTGAGTTTCTAATGGGTTAGGACCCAGATTGCAGTTCCTATGGCTACCACTAGATGTCCAACAGTCTTTAGACTTTTGTTTCAGGCTTGTTTTTCATACACTTAACCTGCCGGGGAGAGGCACGTGCTGATGGGGGTGGCATTGTCAGATGGTTCATTTCCCCATAGAACCAGGCCTCCATTCAAATTATACAGTCATCGAAATCTGAACTAGGCACCCTCTCCAAAAGATGTTAGAAGTCAAAGACCTCGTGGCGCAATGGTAGCGCGTCTGACTCCAGATCAGAAGGTTGCGTGTTCAACTCACGTCGGGGTCATGGTTTTTATGTGCAATCTCTGCCGCCTTTAGTCAGTGAATCAGCACAAGTACCAATGTGGCTTTTACAGTACTAATATCGCATGAAACGAACAAACCAATGCTGCTTTTGAGTAGAAATAGTCTCTCACAAGAACCTGACACACTGCAAATCCTAAATGAAATCATGTTATTGTCAGTCTTGAACAGGTAGTTTAATGTATGCTTGGGGGCAGTTTTTGACACCTGGATGAGAAACGTTCCCTCAGTAAACTGCCTGTTACTCAGGCCCCAGAAACTAGGATATGCATACCAATGGTAGATTTGGATAGAACACACTCTAAAAAAGTTTCAAAACTATTGACATAATGTCTCTGAGTATAACAGAACTGATATGAGGCGAAAACCTGAGGAAAATGTATCAGGAGGTGGGATTTTTTGATGTGGGTAGTTTTCAATTGAATGCCTTTTGAGTTTCTAATGGGTTAGGACCCAGATTGCAGTTCCTATGGCTACCACTAGATGTCAACAGTCTTTAGACTTTGTTTCAGTCTTGTTTTCATACACTTAACCTGCCGGGCAGAGGCACGTGCTGATGGGGGTGGCATTGTCAGATGGTTCATTTCCCCATCGAACCAGGCCTCCATTCCAAATTATACAGTCATCGAAATCTGAACTAGGCACCCTCTCCAAAGATGTTAGAAGTCAAAGACCTCGTGGCGCAATGGTATCAGCGTCTGACTCCAGATCAGAAGGTTGCGTGTTCAACTCACGTCGGGGTCATGGTTTTTATGTGTGCAATCTCTGCCGCCTTTACTCAGTGAATCAGCACAAGTACCAATGTGGCTTTACAGTACTAATATCGCATGGAAACGAACAAACCAATGCTGCTTTTGATGAAAATAGTCTCTCACAAGAACCTGACACACTGCAAAATCTAAATGAAATCATGTGATTGTCAGTCTTGAACAGGTAGTTTAATGTATGCTTGGGGGCAGTTTTTTGACACCTGGATGAGAAACGTTCCCTAAGTAAACTGCCTGTTACTCAGGCCCAGAAACTAGGATATGCATATCAATGGTAGATTTGGATAGAACACACTCTAAAGTTTCAAAACTGTTGAAATAATGTCTCTGAGTATAACAGAACTGATATGGCAGGCGAAAAACCTGAGGAAAATGTATCCAGGAGGTGGGATTGTTTTGATGTGGGTAGTTTTCAATTGAATGCCTTTTGAGTTTCTAATGGGTTAGGACCCAGATTGCAGTTCCTATGGCTACCACTAGATGTCAACAGTCTTTAGACTTTGTTTCAGGCTTGTTTTCATGCACTTAACCTGCCGGGCAGAGGCACGTGCTGATGGGGGTGGCATTGTCAGATGGTTCATTTCCCATAGAACCAGGCCTCCATTCAAATTATACAGTCATGCCGAAATCTGAACTAGGCATCCTCTCCAAAGATGTTAGAAGTCAAAGACCTCGTGGCGCAATGGTAGTCGCGTCTGACTCCAGATCAGAAGGTTGCGTGTTCAACTCACGTCGGGGTCATGGTTTTTATGTGTGCAATCTCTGCCGCCTTTACTCAGTGAATCAGCACAAGTACCAATGTGGCTTTACAGTACTAATATCGCATGGAAGCAGAACAAACCAATGCTGCTTTTGATGAAAATAGTCTCTCACAGAACCTGACACACTGCAAAATCCTAAATGAAATTATGTTATTGTCAGTCTTGAACAGGTAGTTTAATGTATGCTTAGGGCAGTTTTGACACCTGGATGAGAAGTGTTCCTCAGCAAACTGCCTGTTACTCAGGCCCAGAAACTAGGATATGCATACAAATGGTAGATTTGGATAGAACACACTCTAAAGTTTCCAAAACTGTTGAGATAATGTCTCTGAGTATAACAGAACTGATATGGCAGGCGAAAAATCTGAGAAAATGTATCCAGGAGGTGGGATTTTTTGATGTGGGTAGTTTTCAATTGAATGCCTTTTGGAGTTTCTAATGGGTTAGGACCCATATTGCAGTTCCTATGGCTACCACTAGATGTCAACAGTCTTTAGACTTTGTTTCAGTCTTGTTTCATACACTTAACCTGCCGGGGGAGGCACGTGCTGATGGGGGTGGCATTGTCAGATGGTTCATTTCCCCATAGAACCAGGCCTCCATTCAAATTATACAGTCATCGAAATCTGAACTAGGCACCCTCTCCAAAGATGTTACAAGTCAAAGACCTCGTGGCGCAATGGTAGCGCGTCTGACTCCAGCAGATCAGAAGGTTGCGTGTTCAACTCACGTCGGGTCATGGTTTTATGTGTGCAATCTCTGCCGCCTTTACTCAGTGAATCAGCACAAGTACCAATGTGGCTTTACAGTACTAATATCGCATGGAAACGAACAAACCAATGCTGCTTTTGATGAAAATAGTCTCTCAAGAACCTGACACACTGCAAAATCCTAAATGAAATCATGTGATTGTCAGTCTTCGAACAGGTAGTTTAATGTATGCTTGGGCGCAGTTTTTTGACACCTGGATGAGAAACGTTCCCTCAGTAAACTGCCTGTTATTCAGGCCCAGAAACTAGGATATGCATGCAAATGGTAGATTTGGATAGAACACACTCTAGAGTTTCCAAAACTGTTGAAATAATGTCTCTGAGTATAACAGAACTGATATGGCAGGCGAAAACCTGAGGAAAATGTATCCAGGAGGTGGGATTTTTTTGATGTGGGTAGTTTTCAATTGAATGCCTTTTGAGTTTCTAATGGGTTAGGACCCAGATTGCAGTTCCTATGGCTACCACTAGATGTCAACAGTCTTTAGACTTTGTTTCAGTCTTGTTTTCATACACTAACCTGCCGGGCAGAGGCACGTGCTGATGGGGGTGGCATTGTCAGATGGTTCATTTCCCCATAGAACCAGGCCTCCATTCCAAATTATACAGTCATCGAAATCTGAACTAGGCACCTTCTCCAAAGATGTTAGAAGTCAAAGACCTCGTGGCGCAATGGTAGCGCGTCTGACTCCAGATCAGAAGGTTGCGTGTTCAACTCACGTCAGGGTCATGGTTTTTATGTGTGCAATCTCTGCCGCCTTTACTCAGTGAATCATTACAAGTACCAATGTGGCTTTACAGTACTAATATCGCATGGAAACGAACAAACCAATGCTGCTTTTGATGAAAATAGTCTCTCACAAGAACCTGACACACTGCAAAATCCTAAATGAAATGATGTGATTGTCAGTCTTCGAACAGGTAGTTTAATGTATGCTTGGGCGCAGTTTTTTGACACCTGGATGAGAAACGTTCCCTCAGTAAACTGCCTGTTATTCAGGCCCAGAAACTAGGATATGCATGCAAATGGTAGATTTGGATAGAACACACTCTAGAGTTTCCAAAACTGTTGAAATAATGTCTCTGAGTATAACAGAACTGATATGGCAGGCGAAAACCTGAGGAAAATGTATCCAGGAGGTGGGATTTTTTTGATGTGGGTAGTTTTCAATTGAATGCCTTTTGAGTTTCTAATGGGTTAGGACCCAGATTGCAGTTCCTATGGCTACCACTAGATGTCAACAGTCTTTAGACTTTGTTTCAGTCTTGTTTTCATACACTTAACCTGCCGGGGAGAGGCACGTGCTGATGGGGGTGGCATTGTCAGATGGTTCATTTCCCCATAGAACCAGGCCTCCATTCCAAATTATACAGTCATCGAAATCTGAACTAGGCACCTTCTCCAAAGATGTTAGAAGTCAAAGACCTCGTGGCGCAATGGTAGCGTGTCTGACTCCAGATCAGAATGTTGCGTGTTCAACTCACGTCGTGGTCATGGTTTTTATGTGTGCAATCTCTGCCGCCTTTACTCAGTGAATCAGCACAAGTACCAATGTGGCTTTACAGTACTAATCTCGCATGAAACGAACAAACCAATGCTGCTTTTGATGAAAATAGTCTCTCACAAGAACCTGACACACTGCAAAATCCTAAATGAAATCATGTTATTGTCAGTCTTCGAACAGGTAGTTTAATGTATGCTTGGGGGCAGTTTTTTGACACCTGGATGAGAAACGTTCCCTAAGTAAACTGCCTGTTACTCAGGCCCAGAAACTAGGATATGCATACAAATGGTAGATTTGGATAGAACACACTCTAAAGTTTCCAAAACTGTTGAAATAATGTCTCTGAGTATAACAGAACTGATATGGCAGGCGAAAATCTGAGGAAAATGTATCCAGGAGGTGGGATTGTTTTGATGTGGGTAGTTTTCAATTGAATGCCTTTTGAGTTTCTAATGGGTTAGGACCCAGATTGCAGTTCCTATGGCTACCACTAGATGTCAACAGTCTTTATACTTTGTTTCAGGCTTGTTTTCATACACTTAACCTGCCGGGCAGAGGCACGTGCTGATGGGGGTGGCATTGTCAGATGGTTCATTTCCCCATAGAACCAGGCCTCCATTCCAAATTATACAGTCATCGAAATCTGAACTAGGCACCTTCTCCAAAGATGTTAGAAGTCAAAGACCTCGTGGCGCAATGGTAGCGCGTCTGACTCCAGATCAGAAGGTTGCGTGTTCAACTCACGTCGGGGTCATGGTTTTTATGTGTGCAATCTCTGCCGCCTTTACTCAGTGAATCATTACAAGTACCAATGTGGCTTTACAGTACTAATATCGCATGGAAACGAACAAACCAATGCTGCTTTTGATGAAAATAGTCTCTCACAAGAACCTGACACACTGCAAATCCTAAATGAAATCATGTGATTGTCAGTCTTCGAACAGGTAGTTTAATGTATGCTTGGGGGCAGTTTTTGACACCTGGATGAGAAACGTTCCCTCAGTAAACTGCCTGTTACTCAGGCCCAGAAACTAGGATATGCATATCAAATGGTAGATTTGGATAGAACACACTCTAAAGTTTCCAAAACTGTTGAGATAATGTCTCTGAGTATAACAGAACTGATATGGCAGGCGAAAAACCTGAGGAAAATGTATCCAGGAGGTGGGATTGTTTTGATGTGGGTAGTTTTCAATTGAATGCCTTTTGAGTTTCTAATGGGTTAGGACCCAGATTGCAGTTCCTATGGCTACCACTAGATGTCAACAGTCTTTAGACTTTGTTTCAGTCTTGTTTTCATACACTTAACCTGCCGGGCAGAGGCACGTGCTGATGGGGGTGGCATTGTCAGATGGTTCATTTCCCCATAGAACCAGGCCTCCATTCCAAATTATACAGTCATCGAAATCTGAACTAGGCACCCTCTCCAAAGATGTTACAAGTCAAAGACCTCGTGGCGCAATGGTAGTGCGTCTGACTCCAGATCAGAATGTTGCGTGTTCAACTCACGTCAGGGTCATGGTTTTTATGTGTGCAATCTCTGCCGCCTTTAGTCAGTGAATCAGCACAAGTACCAATGTGGCTTTACAGTACTAATATCGCATGGAAACGAACAAACCAATGCTGCTTTTGATGAAAATAGTCTCTCACAAGAACCTGACACACTGCAAAATCCTAAATGAAATGATGTGATTGTCAGTCTTCGAACAGGTAGTTTAATGTATGCTTGGGGGCAGTTTTTGACACCTGGATGAGAAACGTTCCCTCAGTAAACTGCCTGTTACTCAGGCCCAGAAACTAGGATATGCATACAAATGGTAGATTTGGATAGAACACACTCTAAAGTTTCCAAAACTGTTGAAATAATGTCTCTGAGTATAACAGAACTGATATGGCAGGCGAAAATCCTGAGGAAAATGTATCCAGGAGGTGGGATTTTTTGATGTGGGTAGTTTTCAATTGAATGCCTTTTGAGTTTCTAATGGGTTAGGACCCAGATTGCAGTTCCTATGGCTACCACTAGATGTCAACAGTCTTTAGACTTTGTTTCAGTCTTGTTTTCATACACTTAACCTGCCGGGGAGAGGCACGTGCTGATGGGGGGTGGCATTGTCAGATGGTTCATTTCCCATAGAACCAGGCCTCCATTCCAAATTATACAGTCATCGAAATCTGAACTAGGCACCTTCTCCAAAGATGTTACAAGTCAAAGACCTCGTGGCGCAATGGTAGTGCGTCTGACTCCAGATCAGAAGGTTGCGTGTTCAACTCACGTCAGGTCATGGTTTTTATGTGTGCAATCTCTGCCGCCTTTAGTCAGTGAATCATTACAAGTACCAATGTGGCTTTACAGTACTAATATCGCATGGAAACGAACAAACCAATGCTGCTTTTGATGAAAATAGTCTCTCACAGAGAACCTGACACACTGCAAAATCCTAAATGAAATCATGTGATTGTCAGTCTTCGAACAGGTAGTTTAATGTATGCTTGAAAGTTTTTGACACCTGGATGAGAAACGTTCCCTCAGTAAACTGCCTGTTATTCAGGCCCAGAAACTAGGATATGCATGCAAATGGTAGATTTGGATAGAACACACTCTAGAGTTTCCAAAACTGTTGAAATAATGTCTCTGAGTATAACAGAACTGATATGGCAGGCGAAAACCTGAGGAAAATGTATCCAGGAGGTGGGATTTTTTTGATGTGGGTAGTTTTCAATTGAATGCCTTTTGAGTTTCTAATGGGTTAGGACCCAGATTGCAGTTCCTATGGCTACCACTAGATGTCAACAGTCTTTAGACTTTGTTTCAGTCTTGTTTTCATACACTTAACCTGCCGGGCAGAGGCACGTGCTGATGGGGGTGGCATTGTCAGATGGTTCATTTCCCCATAGAACCAGGCCTCCATTCCAAATTATACAGTCATCGAAATCTGAACTAGGCACCTTCTCCAAAGATGTTAGAAGTCAAAGACCTCGTGGCGCAATGGTAGCGCGTCTGACTCCAGATCAGAAGGTTGCGTGTTCAACTCACGTCGGGGTCATGGTTTTTATGTGTGCAATCTCTGCCGCCTTTACTCAGTGAATCAGCACAAGTACCAATGTGGCTTTACAGTACTAATATCGCATGGAAACGAACAAACCAATGCTGCTTTTGATGAAAATAGTCTCTCACAAGAACCTGACACACTGCAAAATCCTAAATGAAATCATGTGATTGTCAGTCTTGAACAGGTAGTTTAATGTATGCTTGGGGGCAGTTTTTGACACCTGGATGAGAAACGTTCCCTCAGTAAACTGCCTGTTACTCAGGCCCAGAAACTAGGATATGCATACAAATGGTAGATTTGGATAGAACACACACTCTAAAGTTTCCAAAACTGTTGAAATAATGTCTCTGAGTATAACAGAACTGATATGGCAGGCGAAAATCTGAGGAAAATGTATCCAGGAGGTGGGATTTTTTGATGTGGGTAGTTTTCAATTGAATGCCTTTTGAGTTTCTAATGGGTTAGGACCCAGATTGCAGTTCCTATGGCTACCACTAGATGTCAACAGTCTTTAGACTTTGTTTCAGGCTTGTTTTCATGCACTTAACCTGCCGGGCAGAGGCACGTGCTGATGGGGTGGCATTGTCAGATGGTTCATTTCCCCATAGAACCAGGCCTCCATTCCAAATTATACAGTCATCGAAATCTGAACTAGGCACCCTCTCCAAAGATGTTACAAGTCAAAGACCTCGTGGCGCAATGGTCGCGCGTCTGACTCCAGATCAGAAGGTTGCGTGTTCAACTCACGTCGTGGTCATGGTTTTTATGTGTGCAATCTCTGCCGCCTTTAGTCAGTGAATCAGCACAAGTACCAATGTGGCTTTACAGTACTAATATCGCATGGAAACGAACAAACCAATGCTGCTTTTGATGAAAATAGTCTCTCACAAGAACCTGACACACTGCAAAATCCTAAATGAAATGATGTGATTGTCAGTCTTCGAACAGGTAGTTTAATGTATGCTTGGGGGCAGTTTTTTGACACCTGGATGAGAAACGTTCCCTAAGTAAACTGCCTGTTACTCAGGCCCAGAAACTAGGATATGCATATAAATTGTAGATTTGGATAGAACACACTCTAAAGTTTCCAAAACTGTTGAAATAATGTCTCTGAGTATAACAGAACTGATATGGCAGGCGAAAACCTGAGGAAAATGTATCCAGGAGGTGGGATTTTTTTGATGTGGGTAGTTTTCAATTGAATGCCTTTTGAGTTTCTAATGGGTTAGGACCCAGATTGCAGTTCCTATGGCTACCACTAGATGTCAACAGTCTTTAGACTTTGTTTCAGTCTTGTTTTCATACACTTAACCTGCCGGGCAGAGGCACGTGCTGATGGGGGTGGCATTGTCAGATGGTTCATTTCCCCATAGAACCAGGCCTCCATTCCAAATTATACAGTCATCGAAATCTGAACTAGGCATCCTCTCCAAAGATGTTAGAAGTCAAAGACCTCGTGGCGCAATGGTAGCGCGTCTGACTCCAGATCAGAAGGTTGCGTGTTCAACTCACGTCGGGGTCATGGTTTTTATGTGTGCAATCTCTGCCGCCTTTACTCAGTGAATCATTACAAGTACCAATGTGGCTTTACAGTACTAATATCGCATGGAAACGAACAAACCAATGCTGCTTTTGATGAAAATAGTCTCTCACAAGAACCTGACACACTGCAAAATCCTAAATGAAATGATGTGATTGTCAGTCTTCGAACAGGTAGTTTAATGTATGCTTGGGCGCAGTTTTTTGACACCTGGATGAGAAACGTTCCTCAGTAAACTGCCTGTTACTCAGGCCCAGAAACTAGGATATGCATACAAATGGTAGATTTGGATAGAACACACTCTAAAGTTTCCAAAACTGTTGACATAATGTCTCTGAGTATAACAGAACTGATATGGCAGGCGAAAATCTGAGGAAAATGTATCCAGGAGGTGGGATTTTTTTGATGTGGGTAGTTTTCAATTGAATGCCTTTTGAGTTTCTAATGGGTTAGGACCCAGATTGCAGTTCCTATGGCTACCACTAGATGTCAACAGTCTTTAGACTTTGTTTCAGTCTTGTTTTCATACACTTAACCTGCCGGGCAGAGGCACGTGCTGATGGGGGGTGGCATTGTCAGATGGTTCATTTCCCCATAGAACCAGGCCTCCATTCCAAATTATACAGTCATCGAAATCTGAACTAGGCATCCTCTCCAAAAATGTTAGCAGTCAAAGACCTTGTGGTGCAATGGTAGCGCGTCTGGCTCCAGATCAGAAGGTTGCGTGTTCAACTCACGTCGGGGTCATGGTTTTTATGTGTGCAATCTCTGCCGCCTTTACTCAGTGAATCAGCACAAGTACCAATGTGGCTTTACAGTACTAATATCGCATGGAAACGAACAAACCAATGCTGCTTTTGATGAAAATAGTCTCTCACAAGAACCTGACACACTGCAAAATCCTAAATGAAATCATGTGATTGTCAGTCTTCGAACAGGTAGTTTAATGTATGCTTGGGGGCAGTTTTTGACACCTGGATGAGAAACGTTCCCTCAGTAAACTGCCTGTTACTCAGGCCCAGAAACTAGGATATGCATACAAATGGTAGATTTGGATAGAACACACTCTAAAGTTTCCAAAACTGTTGACATAATGTCTCTGAGTATAACAGAACTGATATGGCAGGCGAAAATCTGAGGAAAATGTATCCAGGAGGTGGGATTTTTTTGATGTGGGTAGTTTTCAATTGAATGCCTTTTGAGTTTCTAATGGGTTAGGACCCAGATTGCAGTTCCTATGGCTACCACTAGATGTCAACAGTCTTTAGACTTTGTTTCAGTCTTGTTTTCATACACTTAACCTGCCGGGAGAGGCACGTGCTGATGGGGGTGGCATTGTCAGATGGTTCATTTCCCCATAGAACCAGGCCTCCATTCCAAATTATACAGTCATCGAAATCTGAACTAGGCACCCTCTCCAAAGATGTTACAAGTCAAAGACCTCGTGGCGCAATGGTCGCGCGTCTGACTCCAGATCAGAAGGTTGCGTGTTCAACTCACGTCGGTCATGGTTTTATGTGTGCAATCTCTGCCGCCTTTAGTCAGTGAATCAGCACAAGTACCAATGTGGCTTTACAGTACTAATATCGCATGGAAACGAACAAACCAATGCTGCTTTTGATGAAAATAGTCTCTCACAAGAACCTGACACACTGCAAAATCCTAAATGAAATCATGTGATTGTCAGTCTTCGAACAGGTAGTTTAATGTATGCTTGGGGGCAGTTTTTTGACACCTGGATGAGAAACGTTCCCTCAGTAAACTGCCTGTTACTCAGGCCCAGAAACTAGGATATGCATACCAATGGTAGATTTGGATAGAACACACTCTAAAGTTTCCAAAACTATTGACATAATGTCTCTGAGTATAACAGAACTGATATGGCAGGCGAAAACCTGAGGAAAATGTATCCAGGAGGTGGGATTTTTTTGATGTGGGTAGTTTTCAATTGAATGCCTTTTGAGTTTCTAATGGGTTAGGACCCAGATTGCAGTTCCTATGGCTACCACTAGATGTCAACAGTCTTTAGACTTTGTTTCAGTCTTGTTTTCATACACTTAACCTGCCGGGCAGAGGCACGTGCTGATGGGGGTGGCATTGTCAGATGGTTCATTTCAACATAGAACCAGGCCTCCATACCAAATTATACAGTCATCGAAATCTGAACTAGGCATCCTCTCCAAAAATGTTAGCAGTCAAAGACCTTGTGGTGCAATGGTAGCGCGTCTGGCTCCAGATCAGAAGGTTGCGTGTTCAACTCACTTCGGCGTAATGGATTTTATGTGTGCAATCTCTGCCGCCTTTACTCAGTGAATCAGCACAAGTACCAATGTGGCTTTACAGTACTAATCTCGCACGGAAACGAACAAACCAATGCTGCTTTTGATGAAAATAGTCTCTCACAAAAACCTGACACACTGCAAAATCCTAAATGAAATCATGTGATTGTCAGTCTTCGAACAGGTAGTTTAATGTATGCTTGGGGGCAGTTTTTTGACACCTGGATGAGAAACGTTCCTCAGTAAACTGCCTGTTACTCAGGCCCAGAAACTAGGATATGCATACAAATGGTAGATTTGGATAGAACACACTCTAAAGTTTCCAAAACTGTTGACATAATGTCTCTGAGTATAACAGAACTGATATGGCAGGCGAAAATCTGAGGAAAATGTATCCAGGAGGTGGGATTTTTTGATGTGGGTAGTTTTCAATTGAATGCCTTTTGAGTTTCTAATGGGTTAGGACCCAGATTGCAGTTCCTATGGCTACCACTAGATGTCAACAGTCTTTAGACTTTGTTTCAGTCTTGTTTTCATACACTTAACCTGCCGGGGAGAGGCACGTGCTGATGGGGGTGGCATTGTCAGATGGTTCATTTCCCCATAGAACCAGGCCTCCATTCCAAATTATACAGTCATCGAAATCTGAACTAGGCACCCTCTCCAAAGATGTTACAAGTCAAAGACCTCGTGGCGCAATGGTAGTGTGTCTGACTCCAGATCAGAATGTTGCGTGTTCAACTCACGTCGGGGTCATGGTTTTATGTGTGCAATCTCTGCCGCCTTTAGTCAGTGAATCAGCACAAGTACCAATGTGGCTTTACAGTACTAATATCGCATGGAAACGAACAAACCAATGCTGCTTTTGATGAAAATAGTCTCTCACAAGAACCTGACACACTGCAAAATCCTAAATGAAATGATGTGATTGTCAGTCTTCGAACAGGTAGTTTAATGTATGCTTGGGCGCAGTTTTTTGACACCTGGATGAGAAACGTTCCCTCAGTAAACTGCCTGTTATTCAGGCCCAGAAACTAGGATATGCATGCAAATGGTAGATTTGGATAGAACACACTCTAGAGTTTCCAAAACTGTTGAGATAATGTCTCTGAGTATAACAGAACTGATATGGCAGGCGAAAACCTGAGGAAAATGTATCCAGGAGGTGGGATTTTTTTGATGTGGGTAGTTTTCAATTGAATGCCTTTTGAGTTTCTAATGGGTTAGGACCCAGATTGCAGTTCCTATGGCTACCACTAGATGTCAACAGTCTTTAGACTTTGTTTCAGTCTTGTTTTCATACACTTAACCTGCCGGGGAGAGGCACGTGCTGATGGGGGTGGCATTGTCAGATGGTTCATTTCCCCATAGAACCAGGCCTCCATTCCAAATTATACAGTCATCGAAATCTGAACTAGGCACCCTCTCCAAAGATGTTACAAGTCAAAGACCTCGTGGCGCAATGGTATCGCGTCTGACTCCAGATCAGAAGGTTGCGTGTTCAACTCACGTCGGGGTCATGGTTTTTATGTGTGCAATCTCTGCCGCCTTTAGTCAGTGAATCAGCACAAGTACCAATGTGGCTTTACAGTACTAATATCGCATGGAAACGAACAAACCAATGCTGCTTTTGATGAAAATAGTCTCTCACAAGAACCTGACACACTGCAAAATCCTAAATGAAATCATGTGATTGTCAGTCTTCGAACAGGTAGTTTAATGTATGCTTGGGGGCAGTTTTGACACCTGGATGAGAAACGTTCCCTCAGGAAACTGCCTGTTACTCAGGCCCAGAAACTAGGATATGCATACAAATGGTAGATTTGGATAGAACACACTCTAAAGTTTCCAAAACTGTTGACATAATGTCTCTGAGTATAACAGAACTGATATGGCAGGCGAAAATCTGAGGAAAATGTATCCAGGAGGTGGGATTTTTTGATGTGGGTAGTTTTCAATTGAATGCCTTTTGAGTTTCTAATGGGTTAGGACCCATATTGCAGTTCCTATGGCTACCACTAGATGTCAACAGTCTTTAGACTTTGTTTCAGTCTTGTTTTCATACACTTAACCTGCCGGGGAGAGGCACGTGCTGATGGGGGTGGCATTGTCAGATGGTTCATTTCCCCATAGAACCAGGCCTCCATTCCAAATTATACAGTCATCGAAATCTGAACTAGGCACCCTCTCCAAAGATGTTACAAGTCAAAGACCTCGTGGCGCAATGGTAGTGCGTCTGACTCCAGATCAGAAGGTTGCGTGTTCAACTCACGTCGGGGTCATGGTTTTTATGTGTGCAATCTCTGCCGCCTTTAGTCAGTGAATCAGCACAAGTACCAATGTGGCTTTACAGTACTAATATCGCATGGAAACGAACAAACCAATGCTGCTTTTGATGAAAATAGTCTCTCACAAGAACCTGACACACTGCAAAATCCTAAATGAAATCATGTGATTGTCAGTCTTCGAACAGGTAGTTTAATGTATGCTTGGGGGCAGTTTTTTGACACCTGGATGAGAAACGTTCCCTCAGTAAACTGCCTGTTACTCAGGCCCAGAAACTAGGATATGCATACAAATGGTAGATTTGGATAGAACACACTCTAAAGTTTCCAAAACTGTTGACATAATGTCTCTGAGTATAACAGAACTGATATGGCAGGCGAAAATCTGAGGAAAATGTATCCAGGAGGTGGGATTTTTTTTGATGTGGGTAGTTTTCAATTGAATGCCTTTTGAGTTTCTAATGGGTTAGGACCCATATTGCAGTTCCTATGGCTACCACTAGATGTCAACAGTCTTTGGACTTTGTTTCAGTCTTGTTTTCATACACTTGACCTGCCGGGGAGAGGCACGTGCTGATGGGGGTGGCATTGTCAGATGGTTCATTTCCCCATAGAACCAGGCCTCCATTCCAAATTAAACAGTCATCGAAATCTGAACTAGGCACCTTCTCCAAAGATGTTACAAGTCAAAGACCTCGTGGCGCAATGGTAGCGCGTCTGACTCCAGATCAGAAGGTTGCGTGTTCAACTCACGTCGTGGTCATGGTTTTTATGTGTGCAATCTCTGCCGCCTTTACTCAGTGAATCAGCACAAGTACCAATGTGGCTTTACAGTACTAATCTCGCATGGAAACGAACAAACCAATGCTGCTTTTGATGAAAATAGTCTCTCACAAGAACCTGACACACTGCAAAATCCTAAATGAAATCATGTGATTGTCAGTCTTCGAACAGGTAGTTTAATGTATGCTTGGGGGCAGTTTTTGACACCTGGATGAGAAACGTTCCCTCAGTAAACTGCCTGTTACTCAGGCCCAGAAACTAGGATATGCATACAAATGGTAGATTTGGATAGAACACACTCTAAAGTTTCCAAAACTGTTGACATAATGTCTCTGAGTATAACAGAACTGATATGGCAGGCGAAAATCCTGAGGAAAATGTATCCAGGAGGTGGGATTTTTTTGATGTGGGTAGTTTTCAATTGAATGCCTTTTGAGTTTCTAATGGGTTAGGACCCAGATTGCAGTTCCTATGGCTACCACTAGATGTCAACAGTCTTTAGACTTTGTTTCAGTCTTGTTTTCATACACTTAACCTGCCGGGCAGAGGCACGTGCTGATGGGGTGGCATTGTCAGATGGTTCATTTCCCCATAGAACCAGGCCTCCATTCCAAATTATACAGTCATCGAAATCTGAACTAGGCACCCTCTCCAAAGATGTTACAAGTCAAAGACCTCGTGGCGCAATGGTAGCGCGTCTGACTCCAGATCAGAAGGTTGCGTGTTCAACTCACGTCGGGGTCATGGTTTTATGTGTGCAATCTCTGCCGCCTTTAGTCAGTGAATCAGCACAAGTACCAATGTGGCTTTACAGTACTAATATCGCATGGAAACGAACAAACCAATGCTGCTTTTGATGAAAATAGTCTCTCACAAGAACCTGACACACTGCAAAATCCTAAATGAAATATGTGATTGTCAGTCTTCGAACAGGTAGTTTAATGTATGCTTGGGGGCAGTTTTTGACACCTGGATGAGAAACGTTCCCTCAGTAAACTGCCTGTTACTCAGGCCCAGAAACTAGGATATGCATACAAATGGTAGATTTGGATAGAACACACTCTAAAGTTTCCAAAACTGTTGACATAATGTCTCTGAGTATAACAGAACTGATATGGCAGGCGAAAATCTGAGGAAAATGTATCCAGGAGGTGGGATTTTTTGATGTGGGTAGTTTTCAATTGAATGCCTTTTGAGTTTCTAATGGGTTAGGACCCAGATTGCAGTTCCTATGGCTACCACTAGATGTCAACAGTCTTTAGACTTTGTTTCAGTCTTGTTTTCATACACTTAACCTGCCGGGGAGAGGCACGTGCTGATGGGGGTGGCATTGTCAGATGGTTCATTTCCCCATAGAACCAGGCCTCCATTCCAAATTATACAGTCATCGAAATCTGAACTAGGCATCCTCTCCAAAGATGTTACAAGTCAAAGACCTCGTGGTGCAATGGTAGCGCGTCTGGCTCCAGATCAGAAGGTTGCGTGTTCAACTCACTTCGGCGTAATGGATTTTATGTGTGCAATCTCTGCCGCCTTTACTCAGTGAATCAGCACAAGTACCAATGTGGCTTTACAGTACTAATCTCGCACGGAAACGAACAAACCAATGCTGCTTTTGATGAAAATAGTCTCTCACAAAAACCTGACACACTGCAAAATCCTAAATGAAATCATGTGATTGTCAGTCTTCGAACAGGTAGTTTAATGTATGCTTGGGGCAGTTTTTTGACACCTGGATGAGAAACGTTCCCTCAGTAAACTGCCTGTTACTCAGGCCCAGAAACTAGGATATGCATACCAATGGTAGATTGGGATAGAACACACTCTAAAGTTTCCAAAACTGTTGACATAATGTCTCTGAGTATAACATAACTGATATGGCAGGCGAAAACCTGAGGAAAATGTATCCAGGAGGTGGGATTTTTTTGATGTGGGTAGTTTTCAATTGAATGCCTTTTGAGTTTCTAATGGGTTAGGACCCCAATTGCAGTTCCTATGGCTACCACTAGATGTCAACAGTCTTTAGACTTTGTTTCAGTCTTGTTTTCATACACTTAACCTGCCGGGAGAGGCACGTGCTGATGGGGGTGGCATTGTCAGATGGTTCATTTCCCCATAGAACCAGGCCTCCATTCCAAATTAAACAGTCATCGAAATCTGAACTAGGCACCTTCTCCAAAGATGTTACAAGTCAAAGACCTCGTGGCGCAATGGTAGCGCGTCTGACTCCAGATCAGAAGGTTGCGTGTTCAACTCACGTCGTGGTCATGGTTTTTATGTGTGCAATCTCTGCCGCCTTTACTCAGTGAATCAGCACAAGTACCAATGTGGCTTTACAGTACTAATATCGCATGGAAACGAACAAACCAATGCTGCTTTTGATGAAAATAGTCTCTCACAAGAACCTGACACACTGCAAAATCCTAAATGAAATCATGTGATTGTCAGTCTTCGAACAGGTAGTTTAATGTATGCTTGGGGGCAGTTTTTTGACACCTGGATGAGAAACGTTCCCTCAGTAAACTGCCTGTTACTCAGGCCCAGAAACTAGGATATGCATACAAATGGTAGATTTGGATAGGACACACTCTAAAGTTTCCAAAACTGTTGACATAATGTCTCTGAGTATAACAGAACTGATATGGCAGGCGAAAATCTGAGGAAAATGTATCCAGGAGGTGGGATTTTTTTGATGTGGGTAGTTTTCAATTGAATGCCTTTTGAGTTTCTAATGGGTTAGGACCCAGATTGCAGTTCCTATGGCTACCACTAGATGTCAACAGTCTTTAGACTTTGTTTCAGTCTTGTTTTCATACACTTAACCTGCCGGGCAGAGGCACGTGCTGATGGGGGTGGCATTGTCAGATGGTTCATTTCCCCATAGAACCAGGCCTCCATTCCAAATTATACAGTCATCGAAATCTGAACTAGGCATCCTCTCCAAAGATGTTAGAAGTCAAAGACCTCGTGGCGCAATGGTAGCGCGTCTGACTCCAGATCAGAAGGTTGCGTGTTCAACTCACGTCGGGGTCATGGTTTTTATGTGTGCAATCTCTGCCGCCTTTACTCAGTGAATCAGCACAAGTACCAATGTGGCTTTACAGTACTAATCTCGCACGGAAACGAACAAACCAATGCTGCTTTTGATGAAAATAGTCTCTCACAAAAACCTGACACACTGCAAAATCCTAAATGAAATCATGTGATTGTCAGTCTTCGAACAGGTAGTTTAATGTATGCTTGGGGGCAGTTTTTTGACACCTGGATGAGAAACGTTCCCTAAGTAAACTGCCTGTTACTCAGGCCCAGAAACTAGGATATGCATACAAATGGTAGATTTGGATAGAACACACTCTAAAGTTTCCAAAACTGTTGACATAATGTCTCTGAGTATAACAGAACTGATATGGCAGGCGAAAATCCTGAGGAAAATGTATCCAGGAGGTGGGATTTTTTTTTTTTTTTTTGATGTGGGTAGTTTTCAATTGAATGCCTTTTGAGTTTCTAATGGGTTAGGACCCATATTGCAGTTCCTATGGCTACCACTAGATGTCAACAGTCTTTAGACTTTGTTTCAGTCTTGTTTTCATACACTTAACCTGCCGGGGAGAGGCACGTGCTGATGGGGGTGGCATTGTCAGATGGTTCATTTCCCCATAGAACCAGGCCTCCATTCCAAATTATACAGTCATCGAAATCTGAACTAGGCACCCTCTCCAAAGATGTTACAAGTCAAAGACCTCGTGGCGCAATGGTAGCGCGTCTGACTCCAGATCAGAAGGTTGCGTGTTCAACTCACGTCGGGGTCATGGTTTTTATGTGTGCAATCTCTGCCGCCTTTACTCAGTGAATCAGCACAAGTACCAATGTGGCTTTACAGTACTAATATCGCATGGAAACGAACAAACCAATGCTGCTTTTGATGAAAATAGTCTCTCACAAGAACCTGACACACTGCAAAATCCTAAATGAAATCATGTGATTGTCAGTCTTCGAACAGGTAGTTTAATGTATGCTTGGGGGCAGTTTTTGACACCTGGATGAGAAACGTTCCTCAGTAAACTGCCTGTTACTCAGGCCCAGAAACTAGGATATGCATACAAATGGTAGATTTGGATAGAACACACTCTAAAGTTTCCAAAACTATTGACATAATGTCTCTGAGTATAACAGAACTGATATGGCAGGCGAAAACCTGAGGAAAATGTATCCAGGAGGTGGGATTTTTTTGATGTGGGTAGTTTTCAATTGAATGCCTTTTGAGTTTCTAATGGGTTAGGACCCAGATTGCAGTTCCTATGGCTACCACTAGATGTCAACAGTCTTTAGACTTTGTTTCAGTCTTGTTTTCATACACTTAACCTGCCGGGCAGAGGCACGTGCTGATGGGGGTGGCATTGTCAGATGGTTCATTTCCCCATAGAACCAGGCCTCCATTCCAAATTATACAGTCATCGAAATCTGAACTAGGCACCCTCTCCAAAGATGTTACAAGTCAAAGACCTCGTGGCGCAATGGTAGCGCGTCTGACTCCAGATCAGAAGGTTGCGTGTTCAACTCACGTCGGGTCATGGTTTTATGTGTGCAATCTCTGCCGCCTTTACTCAGTGAATCAGCACAAGTACCAATGTGGCTTTACAGTACTAATATCGCATGGAAACGAACAAACCAATGCTGCTTTTGATGAAAATAGTCTCTCACAAGAACCTGACACACTGCAAAATCCTAAATGAAATCATGTGATTGTCAGTCTTCGAACAGGTAGTTTAATGTATGCTTGGGGGCAGTTTTTTGACACCTGGATGAGAAACGTTCCCTCAGTAAACTGCCTGTTACTCAGGCCCAGAAACTAGGATATGCATACCAATGGTAGATTTGGATAGAACACACTCTAAAGTTTCCAAAACTATTGACATAATGTCTCTGAGTATAACAGAACTGATATGGCAGGCGAAAACCTGAGGAAAATGTATCCAGGAGGTGGGATTTTTTTGATGTGGGTAGTTTTCAATTGAATGCCTTTTGAGTTTCTAATGGGTTAGGACCCAGATTGCAGTTCCTATGGCTACCACTAGATGTCAACAGTCTTTAGACTTTGTTTCAGTCTTGTTTTCATACACTTAACCTGCCGGGCAGAGGCACGTGCTGATGGAGGTGGCATTGTCAGATGGTTCATTTCCCCATAGAACCAGGCCTCCATTCCAAATTATACAGTCATCGAAATCTGAACTAGGCACCCTCTCCAAAGATGTTAGAAGTCAAAGACCTCGTGGCGCAATGGTATCGCGTCTGACTCCAGATCAGAAGGTTGTGTGTTCAACTCACGTCGGGGTCATGGTTTTTATGTGTGCAATCTCTGCCGCCTTTACTCAGTGAATCAGCACAAGTACCAATGTGGCTTTACAGTACTAATATCGCATGGAAACGAACAAACCAATGCTGCTTTTGATGAAAATAGTCTCTCACAAGAACCTGACACACTGCAAAATCCTAAATGAAATCATGTGATTGTCAGTCTTCGAACAGGTAGTTTAATGTATGCTTGGGGGCAGTTTTTTGACACCTGGATGAGAAACGTTCCCTCAGTAAACTGCCTGTTACTCAGGCCCAGAAACTAGGATATGCATACCAATGGTAGATTTGGATAGAACACACTCTAAAGTTTCCAAAACTGTTGACATAATGTCTCTGAGTATAACATAACTGATATGGCAGGCGAAAACCTGAGGAAAATGTATCCAGGAGGTGGGATTTTTTTGATGTGGGTAGTTTTCAATTGAATGCCTTTTGAGTTTCTAATGGGTTAGGACCCAGATTGCAGTTCCTATGGCTACCACTAGATGTCAACAGTCTTTAGACTTTGTTTCAGGCTTGTTTTCATACACTTAACCTGCCGGGCAGAGGCACGTGCTGATGGGGGTGGCATTGTCAGATGGTTCATTTCAACATAGAACCAGGCCTCCATACCAAATTATACAGTCATCGAAATCTGAACTCGGCACCCTCTCCAAAAATGTTAGCAGTCAAAGACCTTGTGGTGCAATGGTAGCGCGTCTGGCTCCAGATCAGAAGGTTGCGTGTTCAACTCACGTCGTGGTCATGGTTTTTATGTGTGCAATCTCTGCCGCCTTTACTCAGTGAATCAGCACAAGTACCAATGTGGCTTTACAGTACTAATCTCGCACGGAAACGAACAAACCAATGCTGCTTTTGATGAAAATAGTCTCTCACAAAAACCTGACACACTGCAAAATCCTAAATGAAATCATGTGATTGTCAGTCTTCGAACAGGTAGTTTAATGTATGCTTGGGGGCAGTTTTTTGACACCTGGATGAGAAACGTTCCCTAAGTAAACTGCCTGTTACTCAGGCCCAGAAACTATGATATGCATATAAATGGTAGATTTGGATAAAACACACTCTGAAGTTTCCAAAACTGTTAACAAAACCTGAGGAAAATGTATCCAGGAGGTGGGATTTTTTGATGTGGGTAGTTTTCAATTGAATGCCTTTTGAGTTTCTAATGGGTTAGGACCCCAATTGCAGTTACTATGGCTACCACTAGATGTCAACAGTCTTTAGACTTTGTTTCAGGCTTGTTTTCATACACTTAACCTGCCGGGCAGAGGCACGTGCTGATGGGGGTGGCATTGTCAGATGGTTCATTTCCCCATAGAACCAGGCCTCCATTCCAAATTATACAGTCATCGAAATCTGAACTAGGCATCCTCTCCAAAAGTGTTAGCATTTAAAGACCTCGTGGCGCAATGGTAGCGTGTCTGAGTCCAGATCACACAGTTACGTGTTCAACTCACATTGTGGTCATGGTATTTAATATTTGCTATCTCTGTCTTCTTAACTCAATGAATCAGAACAAGTTCCAATGTGGCTTTACAGTACTAATCTCACACAAAAACAAACAAACCAAGGATGCTCTAGATGACAATTGTCTCTCACAAAAACCTGGCACACTGCAAATTCCTAAATCAAATGCTGCTGCGTGATTGACAGACAATGTTAAAGTTACTGTTAAATTTCAAATCAAATCAAAGTTTATTTGTCACGTGCGCAGAATACAGTGAAATGCTTACTTACAGTCTAACCAATAGTGTGAGAAAAAGGTGTGTGTGTGTAAGTAAATAACTAAAACAACAGTAAAAAGACATTTGAGAAATGTTATATTAGCAAGGCAATATACAGACACCGGTTAGTCAGGCTGATTGAAGCAGTATGGTTGAAGTGACTGAACAGAGAGTAGCAGAAGCGTAAAAAAAGGGGTTGGTGGATGGTGGGACACAATGCATATAGCCCTGTTAGCCAATGTTCGGGAGCACTGGTTGTTCGGGCCAATTTAGGTAGTATGTACATGAATTTATAGTTAAAAGTGACTATGCATATATGATAAACAGAGAGGAGCAGCAGTGTAAAAGACTGGGTCGGCGGGGGGGGGGCACACAATGCAAATTATCCAGGTAACCATCTGATTACCTGTTCAGGAGTCTTATGGCTTGTGGATAAAAACTGTTGAGAAGCCTTTTTGTCCTAGACTTGGCACTCTGGTACCGCTTGCCATGCGGTAGTAGAGAGAACAGTCTATGACTGGGGTGGCTGGGGTCTTTGACAATTTTTAGGACCTTCCTCTGACACCGCGTGGTGTAGAGGTCCTGGATGGCAGGCAGCTTTGCCCCAGTGATGTACTGGGCCGTACGCACTACCCTCTGTAGTGCCTTGCGGTAGGAGGCCGAGCAATTGCCGTACCAGGCAATTGATGTTGCGGCTGTAGAACCTTTTGAGGATCTCAGGACCCATGCCAAATCTTTTTAGTTTCCTGAGGGGGAATAGGCTTTGTCGTGCCCTCTTCACGACTGTCTTGGTGTGTTTGGACCATTCTAGTTTCTTGTTGATGGACACCATGAAATTTGAAGCTCTCAACCTGCTCCATTACAGCCCCGTCAATGAGAATGGGGACGTGCTCGGAGCTCCTTTTCCTGTAGTCCACAATCATCCCCTTAGTCTTGGTTACGTTGAGGTATACTTTGTTATTCTGGCACAACCCGGCCAGGTCTCTGACCTCCTCCCTATAGGCTGTCTCTTCGTTGTCGGTGATCAGGCCTACCACTGTTGTGTCGTCAGTAAACTTAATGTTGTCCATAAGATTCCTGAACCGTTAACCAAATGGTTACCCGAACTATTTGCATTGTGTGCCTCCCCCCGCCAACCTGTCTTTTACGCTGCTGCTACTCTCTGTTTATCTTATATGCATAGTCACTTTAACTATATGTTCATGTACATACTACCTCAATACTACCTGTTGTTCTGCCCCTGAACAGGCAGTTAACCCACTGTTCCTAGGCCGTCATTGAAAATAAGAATTTGTTCTTAACTGACTTGCCTAGTTAAATAAAGGTAAAAATAAATAAATCAAATAAAATTGGCCCGACCAACCAGTGCTCCCGCACTGGATAACAGGCTATATGCATTGTGTCTACACACGCATACCTTTTTCTTTTTTTCTTTTTTTTCCCGCACCATTGGTTAGAGCCTGTAAGTAAGCATTTCACTGTAAGGTCTACAGCTGTTGTATTCAGCGCACGTGACAAATAAACTTGGATTTGATTTGGTCAAAAGGACTCTGAAGATTAGAAGACTAGCCAAAAGGACTGTGAGGATTAGAAGACTAGTGAAAGGACTCTGTGAGGATTAGAAGTCAAAAGGACTCTGTGAGGATTAGAAAACTGGTCAAAAGGACTCTGTGAGGATTAGAAGACTAGTCAAAAGGACTCTGTGAGGATTAGAAGACTGGTCAAAAGGATTCTGTGAGGATTAGAAGACTGGTCAAAAGGACTTTGTGAGGATTAGAAGATTGACCAAAAGGATTCTGTGAGGATTAGAAGACTAGTCAAAAGGACTCTGTGAGGATTAGAAGACTAGTCAAAAGGACTCTGTGAGGATTAGAAGATTGACCAAAAGGATTCTGTGAGGATTAGAAGACTAGACGGTTAAAAGGACTCTGTGATGATTAGAAGACTGGTCAAAAGGACTGTGAGGATTAGAAGACTGGCCAAAAGGACTGTGAGGATTAGAAGACTGGTCAAAAGGACTCTGTGGTGATTAGAAGACTGGTCAAAAGGACTGTGAGGATTAGAAGATTGACCAAAAGGATTCTGTGAGGATTAGAAGACTAGACGGTTAAAAGGACTGTGAGGATTAGAAGATTGACCAAAAGGACTGTGAGGATTAGAAGATTGACTAAAAGGACTGTGAGGATTAGAAGACTAGTCAAAAAGGACTCTGAAGATTAGAAGACTAGTCAAAAGGACTCTGTGAGGATTAGAAGACTGGGTAAAGGGACTCTGTGAGGATTAGAAGTCTAGTCAAAAGGACTCTGTGAGGATTAGAAGACTGGTCAAAAGGACTCTGTGAGGATTAGAAGTCTGGTCAAAAGGACTCTGTGAGGATTAGAAGACTGGTCAAAAGGACTCTGTGAGGATTAGAAGACTGGTCAAAAGGACTCTGTGAGGATTAGAAGACTAGTCAAAAGGACTGTGAGGATTAGAAGACTGGCCAAAAGGACTGTGAGGATTAGAAGACTGGTCAAAAGGACTCTGTGGGGATTAAAAGACTAGTCAAAAGGACTCTGTGAGGATTAGAAGACTGGTCAAAAGGACTCTGTGAGGATTAGAAGACTAGACGGTGAAAAGGACTGTGAGGATTAGAAGATTGACCAAAAGGACTCGGTGAGGATTAGAAGACTAGTCAAAAGGACTGTGAGGATTAGAAGACTAGTCAAAAGGACTCTGTGAGGATTAGAAGACTAGTCAAAAGGACTCTGTGATGATTAGAAGACTGGTCAAAAGGACTCTGTGAGGATTAGAAGACTAGTCAAAAGGACTCTGTGAGGATTAGAAAACTGGTCAAAAGGACTGTGAGGATTAGAAGACTAGTCAAAAGGACTCTGTGATGATTAGAAAACTGGTCAAAAGGACTGTGAGGATTAGAAGACTGGTCAAAAGGACTCTGTGAGGATTAGAAGACTAGTCAAAAGGACTCTGTGAGGATTAGAAAACTGGTCAAAAGGACTGTGAGGATTAGAAGACTGGCCAAAAGGACTGTGAGGACTAGAAGACTGGTCAAAAGGACTCTGTGAGGATTAGAAGACTTGTCAAAAGGACTCTGTGAGGATTAGAAGTCTGGTCAAAAGGACTGTGAGGATTAGAAGAC